>NW_027665095.1:0-27500 GCF_963921795.1 Nannobrachium achirus
GGTTCTGTGCCCGGCTACGTACGCACACTCCCCTCGACCAGTGAAGGAAACTGATCAAGTAGATTTTACTTCCACTAGACTGGGCACCGGTATTACTGGGGTAGGATGCCAGTCTGCAACCATGCTGGATGTTGGTAGGGCCTTCACGAATAGTGATATTTAGTATTTGAATTATTCAACCTCAAAGTATTCGAATAGTCGAATATTCGACTGGCCAAACTGGCAAATATTGAGTAAGCAAGAGGCAGACATTGTGAAAATAGCCGATCTGCTATTTTCACAATATTTATCTGTGGAACCGAGTCACATTAAATGTAATACCTACAATTCCAAGTGCTTGTCAGGGTGGGGGTCCCCAGTTCAAATATGTTTATTTTGGGAGTCACGGCCTAAAAAGGTTTGAGAGGCCCTGATATAGAGCATTAACACATTCATCCACCAGGGGCATTGACAACTCATTCTTATGACTTCCTATCTAGCCAAGCTTTATAAACGATATATTTAAAAAAAAAAAAAAAAAAAAAAAGTGAATATTCGACTTTGATGAACAACATCGAATAGTGACTTTGGTATTCGAATATTCGAATATTTGGTGAATGCCCTAGAAGTTGGAAATGCATGAAATACCAACCCGAACCCTCTGCATTATGTTGTTATGGAGCAGGGGTGGGCAGCTTTGATGATGGATATAATCTAGTATAATAGTGGATATAGTGGAGATATACTGTATTTCCACACTCACTCCAGAGGACCACATTGCATACAGTGTTGTTTTTGACAGCAAATTTTGATTTAGTTTTAGTCATAGGCATAATTTAGTCGCCTGAAAAGTTTAAGTTATGGTCTAGTTTTAGTCAACTATATATCATACGATTTTAGGCGACTAAATCTACAGTTGATTTAGTCAACTGAAATGTATTCTGGCAGGCCTTGATGGCATCGTAATGACTGATTTTACTCTTGGTTGTGTGCTGAAAATAGCAGATCTACAAGCTCACAACGCGTCACAGTGCGACGCGTTGTGAGCTTGTAGGTCTGCTATTTTCAGCACGCAAAACCTGAGATCAACCAAATTATTCTCTTCTCCACTAGTGCCTCCCTAACGTTTTAGTCTAGTTTTTATTTTGTTGTCAATATATTTAGTATTAGTTTTAGTCATCACAGCTTTGTTTTTATTTAGTTTTTATTTAGTTTTTGTCAGTGAAAAAACACAGTCGACAAACATTTTTCGTCATAGTTTTAGTTGACGAAATCAACACTGATTGCATATACTGTAATGTTGGGCAGAAACCTGTTATTTCCCTATTTTAACCTTTTACGTAAATGAATTAACTCATTCTATTCTATGTCATCTAAGAATTGTTGTCTCTCCCGGCGATATTGTCAGGGTAGTTCTGTACATTGTATCACTCATATTTAATACAGTGTATTTCTGGAGAAAATGCTACTAATTCAGCAGTGGTAACATAACATTATAGCTATGGTCATTCTATAGAATCACATGTCATCACTCATATGTCATCCTATGTCATTCTATGTCATCCTATGTCATTCTATATCATTCTATGTCATCCTATAGAAGTGTCAGAAGGGTTTTAATGGTAGAAACATGAGACTCTGCCCTCTGTCACCGTCTGGACCGTTAACAGCTCTGGTATTGATTGGAAGAACTGTGTGTGATTAATGCAGAGACACACACGCACGCACGCACGCACGCACGCACGCACGCACGCACGCACGCACGCACGCTCACGTGCTCACGTGATAGATATTTTTTCTATGGATTCTTCACCCCATGGTTTTTCGTCGTGTTCCTAAGCCAATCATTTTATGCTATGTTTGTTAAAACCTCAGAACAGGATGCTAGCAGATATGCCTGAAGAAGGTCGCTGACCCAAACGTTGCATTATTATTAAATAAAACTTTGGCCAAGTGTAAGATGGTGTGCGGGTCATATGTGCTATTGGTGCATTATTGAAAGTATACATTGATCCCTGCCTACGCACCCGTCTCTAAACCTATCAGGTGTGCATAAGACCTCGTTGCCTATGCTATGTTTGTTAAAACCTCAGAATAGGATGCTGGGGGCGGAGCCTAGCATGTCAGGGTGGAAATGTTCACTCTCTCTTTGTAAGAAGAACCACACGAAATGTGACTCCCATTGTCCTGTGTGTGTGTGTGTGTGTGTGTGTGTGTGCGCGTGCGTGCGTGTGTGTGTGTGTGTGTGTGTGTGTGTGTGTGTGTGTGTGTGTGTGTGCGCGTGTGCGTGTGCTGTGACATTTTAAAAGTGTGTCTCTGATGTCAGTGGCAACAGCTGTAGCACGGCAACAGCCAATAGGAAGCATTTACCCCCCCCCCCCCCCCACCACCACCACCACCACCACACACACACACACACACACACACACACACACACACACACACACACACACACACACACACACACACACACACACACACACACACACACCATGGTATGTGTAATGAGAGGATGTTTCTTATATAATACGGTAGATGTTTCCTCCTGTCAATCATCATTAAAACAGAACCATATTAATGAGTGAATCTAAAAGCATCCTGTATTGATTAGACATGGAGCACAGCCTGCGTCTTTTCATTACTGAACTTTATTCATTGAATACCAGAAGAGTCCTGGGCTGATGGTTTACGACTATTGATTGATTGATTGATTGATTTGATTGAGGTATTTATTAGAGGTTTTGGATAGGAAAAGGTACAGTTTCATGACAGTACAGTTCACTGGTACAAGGTCAACTAAAAGGAAACTCGGGTAAGGCAAGGCTTATGTTCCATTGAGATCCTTAATATCCTTATATACCTCTGTAAACTATACCTAAACCTAATCTTATTCCTAACCTTAACCTCAGTAAAACTTTGCCAAACCCTAACCCTATTCCTAATGTTAACCTCAGAAAGATATGCTAATCCTTAAGTTATTTCTAACCTTATTCTCAGTAAAACATATACAAGAATAAAAATCTCTGTGAGTTTCTTTCCAGCAACGCTACGGGTTACCAATTAATTTGACCAGTTTGATCCTGCCAGGGACATTCAGTCTGTTTCTGCTTCACACAGTTTGTTATAGTATAGTTTGTTTATTACTTTTGATGCAGTAATGGTCTTCTTTCTTCTCTCCTTTTGAGATATGAAACATTTCTTAAAGGTACTTTTATCACTTCACTGTCATCTGGGGAGTGGGGGACCCCCAAAAAACCACGGGTTGACAACCACTGCTTTAGGGGACGGTTGACAGCCCTGAGTCCAGCGACATGCTCGACCCATATACCCCACTGGTTCTCAATGTGGGGTCCGAGGACCCCCGGGGGTCCTGGAGGGGGTTACAGGGGGTCCCCGGCAAAACATGTATTTACAGTTAGTAACGTAAATGCACATAGGGTGCATGTCATTTGCATGTATGGGCAACAATTCACCATGCGCAGACTTGCCAAAAATGTAAATGAAGAGCGTAAATTGGGGGGAGATGTTACCATCTCTGCCAGCCTCTGTGCCAACGCTCAATGCCCATGTGTAATGAATGATAGACAGTCTCTATGCCCATTGTAATGTATGATAGACGTGCCAAACCTATTGTCAAGACGATATGGACCCAGACAGACTGTGAGTTCTCTCAATTTTCAGCTGGAACATTTCCTTAGACGTCTCTGTACTTTCCCCCCCTGAAAATTCCACATTTCCTCCCGTCTTTGACCCAGTTTGGCGGCAGATTAAACCCTTATACTACATTTCAATTACCAGAGAACTGCCAAGTTCTTTCTGCCAGAGCCGAGAGTCTGTGGGCCCAGGCAACGCTAGCAGACAAGCTAGTAAATGAATTCCCCTCAGCGCTGGGTGTTTGTGTTGGCTGTGGTGCAGTAAACAGTAAACCTAGTTATGAAGGATCTCCTGTATACAGTATTCTATAGGCTCTGCCTCATTTGCATATCGCCCCCAGTGCTGTTCTTAGCAGTGATGATGGCAGTTAGAATACAGTAAGTGGAGCTTAATGAAAGTTGCAGAGCCATAGTTTGGTCCTCTGTTTAGAGGTAGGGCTGCAGAAAGGGACAGCTTCAGCTATTTACATATCCTCACTGTCTGGCCAAAATGTCTGGCCTATTAACTCCATTTTTTAGGTTTTAGATTTTTTGGCATAAATCAGGGCTATTGAACACCCTTTACATCTGAATGTTGGTTAAACTAATATTGAACCAATGGAAAGTAGTAAAAAGTGCTTGGGACAAAACCTCCTAACTCCACACTTTCTGCCAAACCAGCAAACTCCACCCGATTGGCCCTCTCTTTCTTTTTTCATAAATATGTGCTATTGAACACCCTTTACATCTGTGTGTTGGTTAACACATCTGGTGCCAACCCCGAGTTTCCCGAGTTTGGGACGTTTTTTTTTTTTTTTTTTTTTTTTCATTTCTTTTTTTTTGACCTCCAGAAATGTATTAGGCATGATCGCGATCGCAAAATTGCATGTTTAACCCCCATACCAACCCATTCTTTCAAACATGGCAGCCATTTTTGTTTACATCTGAAGAAAACATAATGGCTGCTAAATCATGAATGCCTGAACGGATTTCCAAGCGGATGTTTTTGTTTGAAAGCTGTGAACAGTGTGCACACACGTGGTGCATCATCTAGGCATGGGCGTGCACGATCCGTGCACTATAAATTACATGGAAGTCTATGGAGACCATGGCATCGCGGGACATTGAAGAGAAAAAATCATTGCAACATAAGTGTTAAAACCAGTAAGACTCCCTAATCGGGAGATAAGCGACCGTTGGTCGCTTATCTCCACAAATAGGCCAAAAGTTTGTTTTACCAATTATCAAGACATACGGGCAGTTGACAGTTTGCCATGGTTACTCATTGAAGTTGAATCTCCATATATGGAGATAACCTACGCATCACACTAAGTCTGACCTCACCAGCCCATATTTGGGCATGAGCAACTTATGTCTCCATATATGGAGATATGATGACATCACACAGTCCTCAGCCGATGATGTGGCGTGATGTCATACAATACACAAACGAGCCCTACAGTATAAAGGGGCAATTCTTGCCAGGAAAGAAGCATTTCTTCGACTCAGACCTTATCGCCAGGGTTGGCTTATAGCAGCTGTCGGTAGGACCATATATGGATTCTGTTAGTGTGGATCTCCTAACAGGGCATCATCTGGGATACAATCCCTTTTATGCCCATATATGGAGATCCCTAACAGAATCCCTTTCATGCCCATATATGGAGATCCCTAACAGAATCCCTTTTATGCCCATATATGGAGATCCCTAACATCATCCCTTTTATGCCCATATATGGAGATCACTAACAGCTCATCATCATCATTCGAGTGCCCTCGAGATCAGCGACACAAGCTGCTTCCACTGGTCTCTGTTGCTCATTGCCGCACCAAGTTCATTTACAGTCAGTCCTGTGTCCCTACTTAGAACATCTGGGAATGTGAGTGGTCTAGTTCCCCTTGATGGGCAGGGGAGTCTCCACAGAAGAATATCCGAGATGACCTGGTCCTTTGCTCTGTGACAGTGTCCTGCAAAGCGGAGTCTTCTTTGTGCCACCACAAATGAGATGGGAGGGATGCCTCCATAAATCTGAGCTTTAGTTGGATGGTTCCTCCATGAAAGGTTCTGGACACGCATGAGGAGTCTTGTGTATGTTCCGTCAAGACGATCCCGGAACTCCTTATTCATTGTCCATGTTTCAGCACCATACAGCAGGATACTTTCCACACAGGCTTTGAACAAGTTGATCTTGGTAGCTCTTGAGATGTCTGACTGCCATATAAGATGTAGCTTATTGCAAGCACTCCAGGCCTGTCCTTTCCTTGTCAGTAAGTCCTTTTTGCTACTGACTACGTATGATCCAAGGTATTTGAATTCCTCTGTTTCTTTGATGTCACTGCCGTCAATGGAGCGGATGGTTGAATGATCAGAGTCTTCATTCAGAAGCAGGCATTCTGTCTTTTTGGCGTTCAGCAAAAGGCCCACTTTGGCTGCTGACACTTCTAGAGATGTTAATAGCTCTTGAGCGGAGGATGTGTGTTCAGCTATCAATGCGATGTCGTCTGCATAGTCAAGGTCGGTCAGCCACTTCTGACTTTGACGACCGGATCTTCTGCCTATTGTGAGACCCTTGGAGGAGATGGTGTCTAGTGCTTGCCTGAGGACGTAGTCAACAACAATGACAAAGAGAAAAGGAGCAAGTGTGTCCCCCTGATGCCTGTGGTTGTCTGGAATTCCTTTGTTGGTCCATCAATGCTCTGAACAAAGCAGACAGGGTTCTCATACATCACTGCTATTGCTTTCACCATTTCTTCTGGTATTCCATAGTTGAGCAGTATATGCATCATAGCTTTCCTGTTCACGCTATTGAATGCTTTGCAAAAATCTACAAAAATGATGGAGGCTTTCTTCTTTGCTACCCGTAGTTCTTCGATGATCCTCCTTAAAGCGAGGATCTGTGGTAGAGTTGATCTTTTCCTACGGAAACCATTTTGGTTCCTACGGAGAACTGGGTCAATGTGAGATGTTATGCGGTTAAGCAGAAGAGAATTATAGATTTTGGAAGCAATGACTGACAAGCAAATACCTCTGTAGTTCCCAGGCTGTTGGAGGTCACCTTTCTTGGGTAGAGGTATGAGGCTGGATATGGAGAAGGCGGTGGGTTTGTTGCCCCTGCGAGTTTCGTTGCAGAACATGAGGAGCTCTTCATGAAATAGCTCATGCTTCCATAAAAAGGCAGGAATTCCGTCAGGTCCAGGTGTTTTTGATTTGCCAATTCCTTTGATGATGGTCTGTAGTTCATCCATTGAAAAGAGGTCTGTCCTGATAGGCAGTTTGTCGGAAACCTTTAGGTTATAGAAAGGAGCACTTAAGTCGACTGGCTGCTGATCAGGAGTACCAAGGAGTTTACTGAAGTGTTCATACCAGGTGTTCAAGCGGTCTTCTGAGGTTTTTTGGCATAAATCAGGGCTATTGAACACCCTTTACATCTGAATGTTGGTTAAACTAATATTGAACCAATGGAAAGTAGTAAAAAGTGCTTGGGACAAAACCTCCTAACTCCACACTTTCTGCCAAACCAGCAAACTCCACCCGATTGGCCCTCTCTTTCTTTTTTCATAAATATGTGCTATTGAACACCCTTTACATCTGTGTGTTGGTTAACACATCTGGTGCCAACCCCGAGTTAACAGCTAACAGAATCCCTTTTATGCCCATATATGGAGATCCCTAACAGAATCCCTTTTATGCCCATATATGGAGATCCCTAACAGAATCCCTTTTATGCCCATATATGGAGATCCCTAACAGAATCCCTTTTATGCCCATATATGGAGATCCCTAACAGAATCCCTTTTATGCCCATATATGGAGATCCCTAACAGAATCCCTTGTATGCCCATATATGGAGATCCCTAACAGAATCCCTTTTATGCCCATATATTATGGAGAAATCCCTGCTCTGAGTATCTGACATCAGTGTGATGTCACCTGTTTATGCCCATATATGGAGATCCCTGCTCTGCGTATCTGGTTGCTATGGTAAACAGTTGGTTGCGAGGGTAGAAAAACATGGTTGCTATGGTAAACAGTTGGTTGCTAGGGTAAACAGTTGGTTGCTAGGGTAAAACCATGGTTGCTAAGGTGGTTGCTAACGTACACTAACAAACCAGCAACAACAGACTGTTGCCACAGCAACGTACACAAAGGTTTGTGTACACATGTGGTGTGATGTCATACTGATGCGGAGATATGAGCAGGGCAAAGGTGTGACGTGTGACGTGTGACCGACGGACGGACGGACGGACGGACGGACGGCCGGTGGAGGTTTTCATAGTAAACTGCTCCCTGACGGTCGCAATAATATTGAACCAATGAAAAGTAGTAAAAAAGTTCACTCCACTTGAGCTTATTTTCCCGAAAATGAAAATGTTGGAGGTTTCGGCCCGACAGCAGAGGTATACAGTATCTACTGTATATCAGCTGTTTTGAATATAATAATGCTGAAATCATGTAACAGGATAGAAGTTATGATACAGTGACCGTAGAGGTCGCAGAATGGATGAATCTGAACCAGATTCATTTTTTGTTGCTCCAGTATACTGTAGTTGTGTAGTTGTACATGGGATGTGCTAGGGATTTGTTTTAAACTAGTGGAGTGCTGTGTCACATGCACACACCTGCACATAATACAGTATGCACGCGTGTGACTGCCGATTGACCTACACCAGTGGTTCTCAACCTGTGGGGCAAATTATTTTGGGGGGTCCCCAGATGATTAACTTAATGTGCAACATTGTTTTCTCACTCAACAGTAAACAAACCAACATAAAGTTTAAGTGTATAGAGGGTATCTGCACATTTCTAAAGTGATAATGTAAGGATGTTTTAATACATCTAAAATGACACATTAAACATTGGCCAAATTATCAAATATTAGAGGCAGAAGTTGTGAAAATAGCAGATCTACATGCTCACAACGCCTCACAACGCATCTTTTTGTGTTATACAAAATGTTCCTCAACTCTTAGTGCTTGTAAGGTGTAGGTGTGTGTGTGTGTGTGTGTGTGTGTGTGTGTGTGTGTGTGTGTGTGTGTGTGTGTGTGTGTGTGTGTGTGTGTGTGTGTGTGTGTGTGTGTGTGTGTGTGTGTGTGTGTGTGTGTGTGTGTGGAGGGGGGGCAGTTTAAATAAGATTATTTTGGGGGTCATGGCCTGAAAAGGTTGAGAACCACTGACCCAGACTACATGCAGTGAACATATTGGTGTCATTTGTCACTGCCACTATTAGCCTACAGCTAGCATAACAACTCCTCACCACCACACATGTACAGTAAATACCATAATCATCACCACATGTAGCTTTGTTTATGTCTTAAAAAGAACTGCCGTTAATTCACCAGTAATTGTAAAACAATGGAAATCCTAATCAGATTGTCAGCCTGTTCTGTGGGAATGTTGCAATTTTAGTTTGGAAAGAGACATGTTTAGAGATGAGTAAATAATAAGATCAGCGCAGTTATTGAAGTCGGTGCAGCGTACATGCATGTAAACTATGAGAGGATGAATACCTTTGATCTTTGATGAATGATTTTTAGGAGGTCTGGTGAAGAAAGCAGCACTGACCAATGACTGTATGAAACAAAGGGGTTTTCAGCACCCTCCGGTGGCTTCAAGCAGACAGTGACATGACATACTGTACATACAGTATACATACATACAGATTATAATGTCTCACATTTTAAACCTTTTATACATTTTGGAAAGTTTTTGAACATATTTGAGATATTTAGACGTGGCCAAAATGGGATGCTGTGACGCACATGCACACACGCTCATACAAACATGCTCATACAAACATGCACACACACACACACACACACACACACACCCCGTGTGGGGGGGAGGAATAGCAGATGTTCTCAAATTGTCCAAAATAGCAGATCTACAAGGTATAAACTGGGGCTTAAGTTGTGACATATAATAATTGCCATCTGTTAGTGTGTCAACAACCTTGAGTTGGCTCATGGACCCCGCCCACTGTTGTGTTGCAGTTGTTTTCTTTCATTTATATGGTAGAAGTGGTAGAAAAGCCATTTACCATTCCAGGGTTGTTGGCTGATTTACCACTGTTTTTGGGTTGTGGCACGAGGCAAAAAATCAGCCTACAACCCACTCCCTCTCATGCCAATATTTTGAACATATTGGCATGATAACTTGACTTTTGATGTACATTTCTCTAAGCTAAATGCTGTATTCAGAGGAAGGGCGTGCTTGGCTTCAGATATGGGGGGTAGGCTACTGCAGCCAAAATGTTGCTCAGCCTACTGTGGCCTTGCATGACCCCCCCCCCCCCCCCCCCACACACACACACACACACACACACACACACACACACGCTGCGGGACCCCCCATCCCCCCCACCTTTTCAAGGTCACAGGCGGTGACCTGTTTCAGTAGCGTAGCGTTGAGCACACAGTCTGATGAGCCCTGCTGCTGCATACTGTCAGGGGGGGGGCTGGGGGGGGGGGGCTTTGGGGGGGGGGAGGGGGGCTGGGGGGGTCTGTCTCTTTGAGGGGGGGTGTTGTTGTTTTAGGTCCAGTCCGTCTGTTCAGCCAGAGACTGTCTGCTGACTCACTGCCACCCCCCCCCCCCCCCCCATAACAGCCAACATCTGCTGCACACGCACGCATGCACGGACGCACGCACACACACACATGCACACACACGCACGCACATGTACAGGTCTAGAGTGTGTGTGTGTGTGTTTAAGAGGGAGTGTTTTGTAGAGTGACAGAGGCAGTTTGCAGGGAGGCAGAGTAAAACAGAGTGAAACAGAGTTTGACCCTGACTGTGATGTTGTGATGTCATTACTGTGGAGGCTGTAGAGCTCTGTCTGCTCTGCATCTCCTCTGGTCGGCTAGTTTCACTGCTTGATACCACAATGAACTAAGCATAATCAAGTGACTACTGGAGATGAGGCGTAACGGCATGGATTTCTACACAGAGAGGGCAATTCTTTCAACATAAGATGCTGCATTCAAGTTCAGGAGAGTTTGGACAAGACAATTCTCTTGAATGCTGCCTTCAGGTATGGCATGGAAAGAGGGGACGTTTGCGTTTCTTTCACCACAGTAAAAACTGCATTCATGTTCCATTGCATTTGGGAATGTATAAAAATAAAACAGTTCTGGAGTGATGTGATTAGCATGATAGAAAAAATATTGTCTAAAAAACTGCCTCTTGAACCAAAAACTTGCATTCTGGGTTTATACCCAAGGACTCCTGTTTTGAAAACAGTAGAGATCAAATTTATAGACATGTGTATGTTGCAAGCAAAGCGCACAATCGCTTTGGGTTGGAAAAATGTTAATGGACCCCGAATAGGGACGTGGCTAAGGCAGATGTCCTCATCTATGTCCATGGAAAAATTAACTTACATTGTTCGAAAAAAAGCAGATATGTTTGAGAACATTTGGAGTCCTTTTATTTCTTTCTTACAAAATGATACAAATGTTGGTAATCTACTGCAACAGGAGGGGGAGGGGGAGGGGGAATAGAATCGTGGTTAGTGACTCAGTGTCACAATTTTATAAGTGTTGATCGCGGATACACACCAGTGTCTTGTTTTGTCTGTTTTCTTGTTTTTTTTGTATTTGTTTGTTTGTCTTTTGCTTCATAATTGTATTGTAACTGTTTGGGAGGGGGGTGGAGGGAGGGGGGGGTGATGTGTCAGAGTGTAATGTATATGTTTTGTTCTTTAAATATCAAAAATGTACCAATAAAAATATTGTAAAAAAAAAAAAAAACTGCATTCATGTTTCTGGAGAGGACACTTTTTACAGACAAGTAAAAGGGCAGGGGCTCAAGCCCCCTTTGATGTCTATGTGTGCACGTGCCTGCTTTTGAGGATTCACGTTCAAAAGCAGCAACAGCTAGTCTGACTACAGTATCATCAGACCCAGGATGACCCTGACCCCTGGGGCCCCAGGATGACCCTGACCCCTGGGGCCCCTGGGGCCCCAGGATGACCCTGACCCCTGGGGCCCCTGGGGCCCCTGGGAATCCCATAAAAACTGAATACTATACTATAACACGATTGATTGATTGATTGATTGATTGATTGATTGATTGATTGATTGAATACTTTATTTGTCAGATGCAGCCATAAAAGAATCCCATAATCCCATAAAAACTGAATACTATACTATAACACTATTGATTGATTGATTGATTGATTGAATACTTTATTTGTCAGATGCAGCACGTTGTGATCTTGTAGATCGACTGTTTTCGACTCCGTCAATAACAAATAACCCTTTGTGTGTTTTTACAATCATCTAAATCTAAAGTAACTTGTAGTCTAAAGGGTTCAGATTGTAGTGCAGTAAAAATCATACTATTTGATAGACGTTAGTCTGGTAGAAGAATGAATTATTGTAAATATGAACATACAGTTGTCAGTACCTCACAGTACTTGGATACAACACTGGGTCAGAGGACTTCCCAGCCCTGGGTCAGCTCAACAATGGATGCTAATTATGATTATTAATTGTACTTGACCTGCAACTCTGCCTGTGGCCTGCTTTTAATGAGTGTTATGATGCTTAATGACTGGACACAGACTGCTGCCCCAAATCTTTAGTCTGCTGTCTGTCTATTGATGTTCAACATCCAGACCTCTCCCTCCATTAACTTCATTCATTTTCATTCAAAGCTGTATTTATTCTCCAAAGACATTGATTGAGGTTGCCCTCATTCGCAGTGTCGTCGAGATAAACATCAATATCCACAAAATATGTACAGCCAATATTCACAAAACAAGTTTAAAAACAGCTGCAGACACTTGTGGTAGATCTGCAATCAAAGATTTAAAATGTTATGGGAGAACATATCTTGGATTTCAGCTGTAGCTCATTCCCAGTGGTCGTATGGAGCATTAAAGCAAAAGGCTCTCTAAGGGGGTGCCAGGGTGCCTCAGGATACTTTGATAACATTTGGAATTAATCAATGTCACTTCAGTTTAACCACTTGTCTTACACCCTCTATACTTAGTAAGACAGACCACTAAACCTCTTTCCAAAAACAGCCGAACAATAGCAGATCAATGTGTCACATTGTGATGCGTTGTGAGCTTGTAGATGAGATATTTAGGTGAATGTTCCCCCCAGAATAGGAATGCTGGGGTTCAAAACAAGTTGTTAAATGTATGAAGTTATTTTCACTCTTTCGTAATGGAATCTAGCCTATTATTCTCTCTCTTTTCCTTGTGACAGGGGGGAAAGATTTACATGATTACCTACCATAATATGACATATTACATGTAAGGTTCTATAAAGTAACAATGTAATTCACTCTCTAGCAATGATTACTGTCACAATATAGAGCTATTTAACACTGTTACTGAACACTCTATAGCAATGATTACTGTCACAATATAGAGCTATTTAACACTGTTACTGAACACTCTATAGCAATGATTACTGTCACAATATAGAGCTATTTAACACTGTTACTGAACAAACACTCTATAGCAATGATTACTGTCACAATATAGAGCTATTTAACACTGTTACTGAACAAACACTCTATAGCAATGATTACTGTCACAATATAGAGCTATTTATCACTGTTACTGAACAAACACTCTATTGCAATGATTACTGTCACAATATAGAGCTATTTAACACTGTTACTGAACAAACACTCTACAGCAATAATTACTGTCGCAATATAGAGCTATTTAACACTGTTACTGAACAAACACTCTATAGCAATGATTACTGTCACAATATAGAGCTATTTAACACTGTTACTGAACACACACTCTATAGCAATGATTACTGTCACAATATAGAGCTATTTAACACTGTTACTGAACAAACACTCTATAGCAATGATTACTGTCACAATATAGAGCTATTTAACACTGTTACTGAACAAACACTCTATAGCAATGATTACTGTCACAATATAGAGCTATTTAACACTGTTACTGAACAAACACTCTATAGCAATGATTACTGTCACAATATAGAGCTATTTAACACTGTTACTGAACAAACACTCTGTAGCAATGATTGCTGCCACAATATAGAGCTATTATACACTGTTACTGAACAAACACTCTATAGCAATGATTACTGTCACAATATAGAGCTATTTAACACTTATTTTGTCAAACCAAATATCGCTTGCTGCACCTAAGTTTGTTTTATTATATTTTAGGTATGAGTCATATAATTGTTTGTTTGTGTGCGTGCGTGCGTGCGTGCGTGCGTGCGTGCGTGCGTGCGTGCGTGCGTGCGTGTGTGTGTGTGGTTGTGTGTGTGCGTGCCAGATCCCAGGCAGTGAGTCCTACATGGAGGTTTTTTCATTTGAATTCTTTCTCTCTCAGCCTGAGGTTTTATTTTTATGACATGGCAAAATCCAAGCAATCTCTGGGTCTTTTAAGGGTCTCCTGCGTCGGTCTAGAGCGAGGTCCCGGGGCGTCGGTGGGGGATGGGAGGGGTACAACTCCTCGCCTATTTAATTAAAAACGACATTATTACAATGTCCTGTGTCTGACCTGTCTGCAACATACTGTGATCATGTAGCTGTGTTATCTCTGTGTACATCTCTGTGTTATCTCTGTGTCTGACCTGTCTGCAACATACTGTGATCATGTAGCTGTGTTATCTCTGTGTACATCTCTGTGTACATCTCTGTGTTATCTCTGTGTCTGACCTGTCTGCAACATACTGTGATCATGTAGCTGTGTTATCTCTGTGTACATCTCTGTGTACATCTCTGTGTTATCTCTGTGTCTGACCTGTCTGCAACATACTGTGATCATGTAGCTGTGTTATCTCTGTGTACATCTCTGTGTATATCTCTGTGTTATCTCTGTGTCTGACCTGTCTGCAACATACTGTGATCATGTGTTATCTCTGTGTACATCTCTGTGTTATCTCTGTGTCTGACCTGTCTGCAACATACTGTGATCATGTGTTATCTCTGTGTACATCTCTGTGTTATCTCTGTGTCTGACCTGTCTGCAACATACTGTGATCATGTAGCTGTGTTATCTCTGTGTCTGACCTGTCTGCAACATACTGTGATCATGTAGCTGTGTTATCTCTGTGTACATCTCTGTGTATATCTCTGTGTTATCTCTGTGTCTGACCTGTCTGCAACATACTGTGATCATGTGTTATCTCTGTGTACATCTCTGTGTTATCTCTGTGTCTGACCTGTCTGCAACATACTGTGATCATGTGTTATCTCTGTGTACATATCTGTGTTATCTCTGTGTCTGACCTGTCTGCAACATACTGTGATCATGTAGCTGTGTTATCTCTGTGTCTGACCTGTCTGCATCATACTGTGATCATGTAGCTGTGTTATCTCTGTGTCTGACCTGTCTGCAACATACTGTGATCATGTGACCTGTCTGCAACATACTGTGATCATGTGACCTGTCTGCAACATACTGTGATCATGTGACCTGTCTGCATCATACTGTGATCATGTAGCTGTGTTATCTCTGTGTCTGACCTGTCTGCATCATACTGTGATCATGTAGCTGTGTTATCTCTGTGTCTGACCTGTCTGCATCATACTGTGATCATGTAGCTGTGTTATCTCTGTGTCTGACCTGTCTGCATCATACTGTGATCATGTGTTATCTCTGTGTCTGACCTGTCTGCAACATACTGTGATCATGTAGCTGTGTTATCTCTGTGTATATCTCTGTGTATATCTCTGTGTTATCTCTGTGTCTGACCTGTCTGCATCATACTGTGATCATGTAGCTGTGTTATCTCTGTGTCTGACCTGTCTGCATCATACTGTGATCATGTGTTATCTCTGTGTCTGACCTGTCTGCAACATACTGTGATCATGTAGCTGTGTTATCTCTGTGTATATCTCTGTGTATATCTCTGTGTTATCTCTGTGTCTGACCTGTCTGCAACATACTGTGATCATGTAGCTGTGTTATCTCTGTGTATATCTCTGTGTTATCTCTGTGTCTGACCTGTCTGCAACATACTGTGATCATGTAGTCTGACCTGTCTGCATCATACTGTGATCATGTAGTCTGACCTGTCTGCAACATACTGTGATCATGTAGCTGTGTTATCCCTGTGTACATCTCTGTGTACATCTCTGTGTTATCTCTGTGTCTGACCTGTCTGCAACATACTGTGATCATGTAGCTGTGTTATCCCTGTGTACAAACCTGAGCTTTAAAGGTGATACACCATGCATTTAAAAAGTATTTATATCATATTGTTTATGTCCCAAAAACGTTTTTCAAAAGGTTTGAGGCTAAATTACCACTTTACCACTAAATAGAGAGCCTCTCTCTTTTTTCTTTTTTTTTGTGATGACGTCACAATCGGCAGATGACGTCACAATCGGCAGCAAATCTGGATAGCCTGTTTTGAGAACCTGTGGGATACTTTTAACCTTCTCCTTCTCAAAACCAGAGAAAGACACAATGGTCAGAAATGGGACTTTGTGAGGATAGAAGGTGCTAGTGGGACCCCAAAAAAAGGTTTTAAAATAGGAAAAGTGACATTTCATGGTGTATCACCTTTAAGTGTTTTAGTTAAAGGGAAACTAGGTTGTCTATAGCAGTGTTTCTCAACCACTGGTCCTGGGGACCTTTGGTGTGCCCCTGAGAAGGGTCAAGTGTGCCCCTTGAAACTGCTGGAAAGCCAGTATTGTATTTATCATTTTAAAAATGATTTAAACTATTGAAAACAGCCGATCTACAAGCACACAACGCCTCGCGGTGCGAGGCGTTGTGTGCTTGTAGATATGCTGTTTTCACTACTGTTGTGCGACTTGGAGATACGAGGTTTCTGCCCGACAGTGAGGATATTTACACCCCCGTATTATGTTGGTGTGCCCATGGATTCTTGGGACATGAAAAGTGTGCCCATGCAGAAAAAAGGTTGAGAAACACTGATCTATAGCTCTTAATTATGAACTGTAAAGTTGATCGATTGGGCCATAAAAGTGTCAAACTGGTCCTGTGCTCGTTAGCTCTCTCTCTGATCAATGAGACAGCCGTGTGTGTGTGTGTGTGTGTGTGTGTGTGTGTGTGTGTGTGTGTGTGTGTGTGTGTGTGTGTGTGTGTGTGTGTGTGTGTGTGTGTGTGTGTGTGTGTGTGTGTGTGTGTGTGTGTGTGTGTGTGTGTGTGTGTGTACACACACAGATCAGAAATAGGTTACCTATTTCCCTTCAAACCCAACAACACATGCTGGTGTTTAGTAGTTTTCCAGGTTGCTGTACAGAGAGTACAGGAAGTGAAACTCTCCCTCCGCTCTACGGCTCAGAGATGAGGTTCCTCACAGTTACACGCCCAAATGAGATGTTTACAGCGATAGTTTGCCACGCAGCCCACGCTTACGAGATTCTTACCTTTACCAAACATCAGTCCAAAACGTTACGGTCACTGACCCACCTCTCAGATGTAAATGTTTGTCGCCACCAAGCGGTCTGGGTGAGAAAACTGGCCACAGGCTGACAACATCAGCGATTTAAAACTATTGTTTCAACACATTGCTAAAATAACAATTCATCTGAGAGGCTGGTAATCAACCTTTACTTTTCGGATAGGATGTGTGGCATTTGGGTGTGTAACTGTGAAACATCTCATTTGGGTGTGTAACTGTGAAACATCTCATTTGGGTGTGTAACTGTGAAACATCTCATTTGGGCATGTAACTGTGAAACATCTCATTTGGGTGTGTAACTGTGAAACATCTCATTTGGGTGTGTAACTGTGAAACATCTCATTTGGGTGTGTAACTGTGAAACATCTCATTTGGGCATGTAACTGTGAAACATCTCATTTGGGTGTGTAACTGTGAAACATCTCATTTGGGTGTGTAACTGTGAAACATCTCATTTGGGCATGTAACTGTGAAACATCTCATTTGGGTGTGTAACTGTGAAACATCTCATTTGGGTGTGTAACTGTGAAACATCTCATTTGGGCATGTAACTGTGAAACATCTCATTTGGGCATGTAACTGTGAAACATCTCATTTGGGTGTGTAACTGTGAAACATCTCATTTGGGTGTGTAACTGTGAAACATCTCATTTGGGCATGTAACTGTGAAACATCTCATTTGGGTGTGTAACTGTGAAACATCTCATTTGGGCATGTAACTGTGAAACATCTCATTTGGGTGTGTAACTGTGAAACATCTCATTTGGGTGTGTAACTGTGAAACATCTCATTTGGGTGTGTAACTGTGAAACATCTCATTTGGGCATGTAACTGTGAAACATCTCATTTGGGTGTGTAACTGTGAAACATCTCATTTGGGTGTGTAACTGCGAGGAATCTCATCTTAGAGCTGCAGTATACAGTATTCACGTTATTCCTGGCCCCGCCCTTGGCTTCCTGTTCATATCCTGAAAGAGGCGGAGGCTGAAAAAGCTGGCCTGAAAAACATCATTTGGTTTCCTGTTGTCCTTGCATTAAAGTGTCAGTAGTTGGTGTTCTGGGCTCTGGGCTCTGAATGTACCATGTCTGCTTATAATAAGCCAGTGGTTCTCAAACTTTTTGCACCAAGTACCACCTCAGAAAATATTTGGCTCTCCAAGTACCACCAATAACTGATGTTAAACTGCTACACGTACCCTATCCCAGCGATGCTACACCTACCCTAATCCCAACCAGGAGGCATTTATATTAATTATACGCATTCCAATTAACATTAAATAATAATACGATACGACTATTATTTGATTTTGTAACTGTAGAAACAGTGAAAAATAAGCATTCTTAAAATAAAAATAAAATAAAAGCACAATACCAAATGGACGTGGAAAAGTGCTGTCAAATGTGTAAATTAATAATATTAATATTTGACTCATCAGACTTTTATAAGGCTTCATCTCTCTCAGCTATAATATTAATAATGGTTATAATATTTGACTCATCAGCACATTAGTGCAACAGACTTATTATTTACCTTCTAAAAAGGGGTCCCTGCTTCATCTCTCTCAGCTATAAGGGGTCCCTGCTTCATCTCTGTCACAGCTAAAAGGGGTCCCTGCTTCATCTCTGTCACAGCTAAAAGGGGTCCCTGCTTCATTTCTCTCACAGCTAAAAGGGGTCCCTGCTTAATCTGTCTCTCAGCTAAGGGGTCCCTGCTTCATCTCTCTCTCTCTAAATAAGCTGGTTCTAAACTCTTAGCGGTGCAGTGTTGCACACTGAAAACAGCCAATCTACAAGCTCACAAGGCGTCGCAGTCTCGTGGATAGCGGCGACTCGTTCATTGTATTGTAAGCTTGAGGAGTTTATTTATTTTGATGGGTAAATGACTACTCATTGAACTGTAGGCTACAATCTTGGAGTTGCTTTGCTTGCATGTGTTTCCTTATTTCCTCGTGACAATGCGGAGGACGTACGGCGCGACCTACGCAGCACATGATCGCTATGTTTTTAACTCCTCCATTCTAAACTCAAAATATATCCACACAATCAAGGTTGACTTATTTTTCAACACCAAATCTGAAGAAACAGCTGATTATGCACTGGCGTTGACTTCCACATCCACCTCTCTGTATGCTTCTCATTTCTCCGTGCTCGGTGAGATCAGTCAGTGTGTGCAGCTGCTGTGAAATGTGTGTGAAGTCAGTCGCTCTGCTCGCTCACTGCGCGCAACGCGCTGTGCAGCAGCATGCATGTTATGTTTCCTGCCTCGGCAAGGGGATGTTTGTGATTGGTTGGCTTCGGCTGTCAATCTAAGGAAAGGATTGTGGTTGGATGGCCTTAGCTGTACATTTAGGGCAAGCGTAAAAACTAGGGATGGTCCGATCAGGTTTTTTGGAACTGATCACCGAGCACCGATCACAAAAGTTTGATCACCCGATACCGATCAATCACCGATCCGATCAAGTTATTATTTATATATTATTTATATTTTCTAAATGTTAATGTTTTAACTTTAATTAATTAATTCACTCATGAATTCATTTATATATTTGCCTTATAGTTATTCACCAGCATTACTATGTATTTATTATCATAGCAGTAACTCATTATTCCTTCAGCACTGTGGAAATCAATACCCCAAAATGGCCTCAAGTGGGCATACTGAACGGCTGGTTGATCGGATGCACCGATCGGATCGGATCGGTGAATTTACCTTTTGATCTAAACCACCGATTATCGCCGATCACGCTTTGATCGGCCCGATCCGATCCATTGCCGATTGATCGGTAACATCTCTAGTAAAAACGCATGTTTTCATTGGCTGAGCGGTACATGCTGGGGAAATTTGACATCGCAACAGTCCCAGTCTCAGTCTTTTTTTTTGGGGGGAGACTCCTTGTGTACCACCAGAGGGGGCCTCACGTACCACTGGTGGTACGCGTACCACAGTTTGAGAACCACTGTAATAAGCAATTAGTGTCTTTTAAAAAAATAGTATAGTTCCTTATTGGGCTTACTTTCTAATATTTTTTTAAACCAGTCTTTAAAAAATCTTTTCATATCAAGGACCCCAGATTAACATATGTGTCCACAGTCGCAGACCACATCTGAAAATATGTGGTGCCAGGGACCTCCACACAGATTTATATTGTTAAAATGTTTCAAAAATATTCAAAATATTTTTGTTTACCCAATAGTTTTTAAATAGCAAATATACAAGCTCACAATATGTCGCAATGTGACACATTGTGAGCTTGCTGATCTGCTATTTTCAAATGTAAAAGTAGTAATAGCCTAGTTGCTTCTGTTGGGCTTATTTCTTTGGCAAAATCTGGCAACAGACAATTCCCTGTCACTTCCTTACTTGGGAGGAAGTGAAAAGATGTTTTGCCCTCTGTAAAAGAAAATGGCAGCCTCCATAGAGAGGGCCAGGAATAAGGTGAATAGTGGTGGGAGCGGTTCTCAAAGGAGCTAAGTTAACTCTGTGTATATGTTTTGTTGTCTCAACAGGTAGCTGTGTAGAGAGTTAACTGTAATGTTCTGTGTATCAACAGGTGTCTCTATAGAGAGTACATTAACTCTATAATGTTCTGTGTATCAACAGGTGTCTCTATAGAGAGTACATTAACTCTATAATGTTCTGTGTATCAACAGGTGTCTCTATAGAGAGTACATTAACTCTATAATGTTCTGTGTATCAACAGGTGTCTCTATAGAGAGTACATTAACTCTATAATGTTCTGTGTATCAACAGGTGTCTCTATAGAGAGTACATTAACTCTATAATGTTCTGTGTATCAACAGGTGTCTCTATAGAGAGTACATTAACTCTATAATGTTCTGTGTATCAACAGGTGTCTCTATAGAGAGTACATTAACTCTATAATGTTCTGTGTATCAACAGGTGTCTCTATAGAGAGTACATTAACTCTATAATGTTCTGTGTATCAACAGGTGTCTCTATAGAGAGTGTTCAGGATGTTCAGGAACAGCTTGAAGATGCTTCTGACCGGCGGGAAGGCCAACCGCAAGAGCAGGAGCAGTGGTGAGTCTGAACACATGCACACACACACACGCACGCACGCACGCACGCACGCACGCACGCACGCACGCACGCACGCACGCACGCACGCACGCACGCACGCACGCACGCACACACACACACACACACACACACACACAGCAGGAGCAGTGGTGAGTCTGAACACATGCACACACACACACGCACGCACGCACGCACGCACGCACGCACGCACGCACGCACGCACACACACACACACACACACACACACACACACACAGCAGGAGCAGTGGTGAGTCTGAACACACACACACACACACACACACACACACACACACACACACACACACACACACACACACACACACACACACACACAGCACGAGCAGTGGTGACTGAGTCTGTCTGATGATGCAACACACGCATGCACATACACACACACACACCCACACACACACACACACATGTGCGCATTGCACGCACAAGCCATGAGTCAACCTGCAGCAGTGAGACTCCAAACAGCCTGTTTCTGTAGGGACTGTATAGTAGTGTCTGTGATGTCAGTCTCTCTAATGTTTCTGTAGGGACTGTATAGTAGTGTCTGTGATGTCAGTCTCTCTAATGTTTCTGTAGGGACTGTATAGTAGTGTCTGTGATGTCAGTCTCTCTAATGTTTCTGTAGGGACTGTATAGTAGTGTCTGTGATGTCAGTCTCTCTAATGTTTCTGTAGGGACTGTATAGTAGTGTCTGTGATGTCAGTCTCTCTAATGTTTCTGTAGGGACTGTATAGTAGTGTCTGTGATGTCAGTCTCTCTAATGTTTCTGTAGGGACTGTATAGTAGTGTCTGTGATGTCAGTCTCTCTAATGTTTCTGTAGGGACTGTATAGTAGTGTCTGTGATGTCAGTCTCTCTCTAATGTTTCTGTAGGGACTGTATAGTAGTGTCTGTGATGTCAGTCTCTCTAATGTTTCTGTAGGGACTGTATAGTAGTGTCTGTGATGTCAGTCTCTCTAATGTTTCTGTAGGGACTGTATAGTAGTGTCTGTGATGTCAGTCTCTCTAATGTTTCTGTAGGGACTGTATAGTAGTGTCTGTGATGTCAGTCTCTCTCTAATGTTTCTGTAGGGACTGTATAGTAGTGTCTGTGATGTCAGTCTCTCTAATGTTTCTGTAGGGACTGTATAGTAGTGTCTGTGATGTCAGTCTCTCTAATGTTTCTGTAGGGACTGTATAGTAGTGTCTGTGATGTCAGTCTCTCTCTAATGCATGGAGTTCCCAAACTTTTTTGTCTCAGGGCACCCCATCAATATTTTTTTAATCGGAGGCACCTTATATTTATAGCATATTGTCGTTGTCTGGTGGAAACCTTGCTGGGACATTCGTTTTGTATTTATCATCTATAAAATTTACTAAAACAGCAGATCTAAAAACAGCAGATCTACAAGCACACAACACCTCGCATCGCGAGGCGTTGTGTGCTTGTGTGCTTGTAGATCTGCTTGTAGATCTGCTCACTAGTTTTGTGCGACAGTCTTGTATGATGAAGCAGGGCTTTGCTTTACCAAAAGACGTACACGTTTGAAACTTGGAGATACGAGGTTTCTGCCCAACAGTGACGATATTTTAGTGATTATGTTGTGAGGAAAACATTGAGATAATAGCCTTTTTGGTTAGAACTGAGCTACTAAATATTTTTTTCAAGTGTCCAGATAAATTCCAAATATTATCAAATGATCTCGCGGCACCCCTGGACTGCCGTCACGGCACCCCACCCCAGGGTGCCCCGTCACCCACTTTGAAAACCCCTGCTCTAATTCATGGAGTGATGGAGTCTCAGAGATGGTGTTAATACTTAGCCTGGCTTGGCCAGACTATATACTAATGCAGCTAAAAGTGATTGTCTGGCTGTGCTAGGCTAGGAAGCACCGTCCATGTTTCACCTTTAAGATACAGTTCAGATCCCAGGTCTACTAATAGGATTTAAACCACCAGAAGGCTCTACGTCTTGTTTACATTGTGGTCCTTTAGTTCTCACTTCATGAAGAAGGCTGCAGTGTTCCTATCTGTCCTGTAGGAGGAGTAAAGAGCTACTATCTGGATGCTATCTGTAGCTGCCACTATTTTATCTGCTGGTATGGAAGCCTTGTATACCCTGCTCTCACTCTCTGTGTTGCACGCACCCGCACACGCACACCCGCACACGCACACCCGCACACGCACACACGCATGTGTAGCAGAAAGAGTCGCAGCCCCAGCCTGAAGCCTCTGAAGTCTAGTATCTGCCCTCATTCCATAGGGATATCCCTTTGGAGTAATGGTTAAGATATTGGACTTTCACGCGGGAGACCCGGGTTCGAAGCCGGGTGGGGAGGTTCGGATCACCTCGTTACACATGCATGCATGCGTGCGCACACACACACACACACGCACACCGTCGCTTGCACGCACACACACACATTCTCCATCTCTGTGGTAAATCCAGTCTAAAGGACAGACCAAGGTCTAACAGCCGCAGTAGCGGCCCACTGCTGACAGGGGGCAACGGAGGGCCGTGCTGGGAAGATAGTGTCAGCTTTGAAATAAATGGTAAATGGTAAATGGTGCATTTATATAGCACTTTTATCCAAAGCGCTTTACAATGTGCATTACATTCACCCATTCACACACACATTCATACACCGGTGGCGGTGGAAACCATGCAAGGCACCAACCTTCTCACCGGGAGCAATGTGGGGTTCAGAGTCTTGCCCAAGGACACTTCGGCATGTAGACAGGAGAAGCTGGGATTTGAACCGCCAACCCATGGATCATTGGCCAACCCACTCTACCTTCTGAGCTACTAAAGCCGCCCACTAAAGGTGGTGAAAACATGAAACTAAGTAGATTTACTCAATGTAATCAAGTATTTGCCAGAAAACATGAAACTAAGTAGATTTACTCAATGTAATCAAGTATTTGCCAGAAAACATGAAACTAAGTAGATTTACTCAATGTAATCAAGTATTTGTAGTACCTTTTTACTGTACTTGACTGTTTTCATTTGTTGATGAAATACTACTCCATTTCTGGCAAATACTACAGAGGTAAATATCTTACTTTTTACTCCACTACTATTCATTGTTCATCTTTAGTTACCTTGCAGATTACTAGATTATTATTACAAAACGTTACATTAACCTGTTCAGGCCCGTTTTGTAGGACTCACAACACAACAGCTCAATGTGTCACCAGTTGGATTTCCCCTGACCTTTTCTGCTTAAAGAGGCGGTGCCATAGTTTTGTACTTTTTCTGTATTGTATGTGTCTATGGAGTTAACATTACTCTAATAGACACAATAGAGGTGTGGTTATTATATGCAAATGTGCCTTCCCTGTGTATTTTTGGTCATCATACAATCATCCCCTCCCCCTTTTACCATTCAGCCAACACTGTGGGTGTGGCTAACTTCAGCTGGGTCACCACCGACCATGACAAGTTAACCAGGCATACTTAATGAACTGGTGGGTGTGGCCACATAAAAATGATTTTAACTCTTTCTGTACACTTTTTGGGGAAAGATCTTCCTCCCAGTATAATCATAATACCTGATCATCATGTTTATGGCACTGCATCTTTAACTTAACAATGGCATCATTTTATAGATCTGCTATTTTTTGACATATCAGTCTCCAGTTTAGGGATCTCCCAGACTTGGACTCTCCTTCATTAGTTGTCATTGTCATGCAGACGACGGCAGAGCAGAGTGTAATCACACTGCATTCAGATAGCAGATCTAATCTGATGTCCCCACGCTTAATCTGACACGTTTCTGCTAAGATTCCTTTCTGCTGCCTTTGATGCTTTTGTGTGATCAAATAAGGTTTTAATTTAGGAATAAACACAATAAGTTAGGATATGTGAGATGAGAGGTTGGCAGTTTCACTGTTTAGCCATTCAGACCTAGAATTATTCAATGCTTTATCTAGCGTTGTGAGCTTGTTGATCTGCTATTTTTGAAAGATGGTGTTGTTGTTTTTTGGCAAGTCTTTGAATATTATGTTTTTAAAATCGAACATTTGTAACTCAAATATTTGCTTCTGGGGGGGTCCCTGGAACAACATATTGTGAGATGGGGGTCCGTGGGGCCAAACACATGTAATTATGGGGGTCCTTGACATGAAAGGTTTTGAGAACCACTGATTTAGATGAAGGATTTACAAGACACTTATAGAATCGGGTCAAATGTTCACTATTTTTCAAAAATATATTTTTGAATAGTTAAAGATGCAGATTCAGCTCTTCAGACTCCACCTTAGCCCATAGCACTTACAGTAGCACTTACCTATCCTCGATGACCATACACGTCATTTAGATCACATTCTTTTAATTAATATTTTATAAAGTCTTTACTTGACTGAATAGGTGCTTGGTCTGACTACCTCATTGTTTCTTAGATTACTATTTATATGCATTTGATTATTGATATTGATGTATTAGCTTTGCTAAGTCGCTCTGGATTAAGAGTGACTGCTAAAGGCCTAAACTGTAAAGTATACTGTACTGGAGAGGCCAAACTGTCTACTGTTTCAACAGATACAGTACACACACGCACACATGCACGCGCACGCGCGCATTCACACACACACACACACACACACACACACACACACACACACACACACACACACACACACACACACACACACACACACACACACACACACACATGCACGCGCACACACACACACACACACATGCACACGCGCAGTCGCGCGCACACACACACAAACGCACGCACGCATGCACGCACACACACACACACACACACACACACACACACACATACACACACACACACACACACACACACGTGCGTGTTTGCCAAAATGTGAATGAATAGAAGGGGCTGCCATCTGTCCTGCTTGGATTACAGGCAGCATCATAGCAGCATTGTGATGCTGGCTGCAGGGCTGGGATGGATCCTCTGCTCCTGTACGATACACACCTCCTAGAATGAAGTACTTACGCTACAAACCTCCTAGAATGAAATACTCACGCTGCAAACCTCCTAGAATGAGATGTATTTACACTACAAACCTCCTAGAATGAGATGTATTTACGCTACAAACCTCCTAGAATGAAGTACTTACACTACACACCTCCTAGAATGAGATGTACTTACGCTGCAAACCTCCTAGAATGAGATGTATTTACACTACAAACCTCCTAGAATGAAATACTCACGCTACAAACCTCCTAGAATGAAGTACTTATGCTACAAACCTCCTAGAATGAAGTACTTATGCTACAAACCTCCTAGAATGAAATACTTACACTACAAACCTCCTAGAATGAAGTACTTACACTACAAACCTCCTAGAATGAAGTACTTACACTACAAACCTCCTAGAATGAAGTACTTACACTACAAACCTCCTAGAATGAAGTACTTACACTACAAACCTCCTAGAATGAGATGTATTTACACTACAAACCTCCTAGAATGAAGTACTTACACTACAAACCTCCTAGAATGAATTACTTACACTACAAACCTCCTAGAATGAAGTACTTACACTACAAACCTCCTAGAATGAAATACTTACACTACAAACCTCCTAGAATGAAATACTTACACTACAAACCTCCTAGAATGAAGTACTTACACTACAAACCTCCTAGAATGAAATACTTACACTACAAACCTCCTAGAATGAAGTACTTACACTACAAACCTCCTAGAATGAAATACTTACACTACAAACCTCCTAGAATGAAATACTTACACTACAAACCTCCTAGAATGAAGTACTTACACTACAAACCTCCTAGAATGAAGTACTTACACTACAAACCTCCTAGAATGAAGTACTTACACTACAAACCTCCTAGAATGAAATACTTACACTACAAACCTCCTAGAATGAAATACTTACACTACAAACCTCCTAGAATGAAGTACTTACACTACAAACCTCCTAGAATGAAGTACTTACACTACAAACCTCCTAGAATGAAGTACTTACACTACAAACCTCCTAGAATGAGATGTATTTACACTACAAACCTCCTAGAATGAAGTACTTACACTACAAACCTCCTAGAATGAATTACTTACACTACAAACCTCCTAGAATGAAGTACTTACGCTACAAACCTCCTAGAATGAGATGTATTTACACTGCAAACCTCCTAGAATGAAGTACTTACGCTGCAAACCTCCTAGAATGAAGTACTTACGCTACAAACCTCCTAGAATGAAGTACTTATGCTACAAACCTCCTAGAATGAAGTACTTACGCTGCAAACCTCCTAGAATGAAGTACTTACACTACAAACCTCCTAGAATGAAGTACTTATGCTACAAACCTCCTAGAATGAAGTACTTACGCTGCAAACCTCCTAGAATGAAGTACTTACACTACAAACCTCCTAGAATGAAGTACTTACACTGCAAACCTCCTAGAATGAAGTACTTACACTACAAACCTCCTAGAATGAAGTAC
>NW_027665095.1:32500-35000 GCF_963921795.1 Nannobrachium achirus
TCACAGTTATAATCCATTACAGTGCATTACAATTAGGATAGTTGTAATACAAATTTATATTGTATTATAATCACAGTTAAAAGGGTCAATTTGTTTCTTACCGATAGGGGTACCTTTTTGTAATGGAAAATGTAGATAGTTTTATGTGGTGTGGTGTGGTGTGGTTTAGTGTGGTGTGGTGTGGTGCTAAAACTGCAGTCGAAAAGGGGCTTTTGAGTGACAGTTGGGGGAACCGCTCATCCCGGTGGGCAAACGCTCACCCCCAAACTTGTCTTACTGCTACTATCAGAGGATAAGAAGATAAAACTTGTCTTACTGCTACTATCAGAGGATAAGAAGATAAAACTTGTCTTACTGCTACTATCAGAGGATAAGAAGATAAAACTTGTCTTACTGCTACTATCAGAGGATAAGAAGATAAAACTTGTCTTACTGCTACTATCAGAGGATAAGAGGATAAATACGAAGGTGGCGATAAGCTTTCTACAGGTACTAGCTTCATACATCCATATTAAAGACCCTTTCCCACTGGGGTTGATAACAATAAATACAATATGGTTGTCAATAGAAGTGGATGTCAGCGTCCACAGCACAACCATAAAGCCGTCATAATTGATGTGAACGCCGACATATCGTTATCTCTATCGCGTCCGGTGGGAATGAAGCTTAAAGCTGTAGGGATTGTATAACAGGGAGGGAGGGACTATCCATCTATCTATAAGATCTATGTGAGCTTGTAGATCATCTATTTTTGAGAGGAGACTGACTGGGCGTTGGATAAGTGGGCAGGGGATGCATCGTTGTGGGCAGTAGATGCAGGCGGGGGGAGGGGGGGCAGTGGGCAGTAGATGCGGGTGGGGGGGAGGGGGGGCAGTGGGCAGTAGGTGGGAGGGAGGGGGGGGGAGTAGCAGTAGGAGGGGGGATGCGTGGGAAAGGAAACCGTCTAAAGCCTTCCTCTGTTCTTAGGATTACATCACAGGTAGTGGCTTCTATCTCTGTCTGTCTCTGTCTCTCTCTCGCTCTCTTCTCTCTCTCTCTCTCTCTCTCTCTCTCTCTCTCTCTCACTCTCTCTCTCTCTCTCTGTCTCCCTATACTATCCCTGTATTGCCTCCTTTATCGTTCCTAATGAGTTATATAATATACAAATGATGTTTATTATTAGTCTACTGTTCTGTCAACTTCTGTCAGTTGGATGCTCCTACCAGGACTGTCTGATCCTCTCTGTTTCACACAGAGAGAGACTCAGACCTCTAGAACACTTATATAAGACATACATAAAGGTGGGCATCACCAGGGTCTTCACCAGAGGAGATGTGAAGTGCAGTCCAGACACACAGCCTTTCAGCAGAATTCCTGTTTCCAGTTCAAGGAAGCGGTTTCTGTATTGTTTTTTTTTTTTTTTTTTTTTTTAGATTTGTTTTTGGGCTTTTTATGCCTTTATTCGATAGGACAGTTGTAGACTGACAGGAAATGGGGAGAGAGATGGGGAATGACATGTGGCAAAGGTCGTCCGGATCGGGAATCGACGCCAGCAGGCATCATAGCCTAGTATATGGTACGCGCCTTGACCACCAGGCCAGCGGGCGCCCCATCGGTTTCTGTATTGTTGCTTGTTTTTTTGTATTGGGGAAAAACTACTGTAGCATTCTTGCTAAATCTGCTGTATTTGCTCTGCAATTAAAGCTATAAATAAACCCGTGTTGTCCAGAAAGCTCTTATCTCCAGGTTGGAAGCTTGGTGTTTTCCACAGTTTTTGGTTTACCACGTTGTGTTTGTCCTTAGCCTGGCTGCTTCCCCTGGTTAGTGGGGCGAGAGCCTGGCTGATTAGCATACATTTCAAGTAGGGTCGGGCCGAGTTTGTGAAGATTTTTTTCATTGAGCCCGAGTTTTGTGTGAGCTGGAGATTTACTGAAAGCAGACACCCTGTCAGGGCCACCATATGTCACATGGTTCTGATCATATGTCACATGGTTCTGTTTGAAATGATCATATGTCACTTGGTGTGTTCAGTAAAATGATCAGTGTTTATTCTACTCTGGGACTCCTCTCTCTCTCTCTCTGAGTCTAGAGGTGTAAGTGATATGTATTTATTAAAATGTACATAACAAGCATGTTAAAAAGTACCAGCTTTATGTTGTGATTGTACTCCCTGTCTCACCAGCTCTTTAGTCAACCATGAAGATGTGTGCTGTGAACTGATATACCATAACAGTGCTATGAACCGATATACCAGGATACATCATAAACAGTGCTATGAACTGATATTAGGATACATCATAAACAGTGCTATGAACTATATCAGCATACGTCATATACAAATACAGAGTGATGAAGCACATATAGGAGTGATGAAACACGTTGCTTTGTGCTAGTGTTGGTTTGTGCTAGTGTTGGTTTGTGCTAGTGTTGCTTTGTGCTAGTGTTGCTTTGCGCTAGTGTTGCATTTCGCTAGTGTTGCATTGCGCTAGTGTTGCATTGCGCTAGTTTTGGTTTCGTCGAC
>NW_027665095.1:37500-100000 GCF_963921795.1 Nannobrachium achirus
TCTGTCAGTGTGATGTCAGTGAGTCACAGTGATGTGGTAAGGAATGACTCGTATATGGGCATAAAAAGGATGTCACGTGACTTCACTTCCTGTACTGACAGTCAGACAAGCTATGAGATTTCTCAGGGTATAAAAGTCCATATATGGTCATTCCCAGAAAAAGAAAAAAACCTTTTATGTCCATACATGGAGATTTCTGATGTCATAAATTCCAGGTCGAAAATGAGAATGTTAGGGTACCATATATGGCCCATATATGGAGATCCACAGGCATCAAACCAAGGCCCTAACTCACCAAGGCCCTGCTTGGCATATTACTTACGTACGTTTTATGCCCATATATGGAGATTCCTATATTGTCAATATTAAGGACATTATTAAGGATATTATGTTATCAATATTAAGGACATATATGGGCGGCGTGTTTCTCCCTCCGCTTCATCAGTGCCCACACCCTAGGTGGGGTTGGCGATTGGGCCTTTCTGTGTGGAGTTTGCATGTTCTCCCCGTGTCTCCTAGGGTTGATACCCTCACAAAAACATGAACAAACTCCCCCCAGAATGACAACAACTAGAATCTCCAGAGAAATGCTGTGGTTGGCCAGATGGCCAAGAATTTAGGGCGAGGTTGCATGTCACCCTGAGATCGCAAGTCACCCTGAGGTGTCTTACTAGTTACCACTCTCTCCATGTACCTGTCCGTCCGTCCGTCCGTCCTGATTCTATGCATGTGATGTATTGATGTATTATCTTGCTTATTGTAAGTGGCTCTGCATTAAGAGCGTCTAAATGTCTAAAGTTTAAATTGTTCCCATGCATTGACTGTCAGTAAATAACAGTACAGTACAGTACAGTACAGTACAGTACAGTACAGTACAGTTCAGTACAGTGTGTGCTGATATGCTGCCCTCATCCACTCTCACACTGTGTTTGTGTGTGTGTGTGTGTGCGTGCGTGTGCGTGCGTGTGCGTGTGTATGAGCAACCATTGTGCTTATATTCTCGTCAGCCTCTGTGTGTAAATGACCATGAAGAGTTTGTTAAAGGGATCCCTGGCTAATACGACAAATATGCCTTAATACATTATAATTGTCCTCTATAAATACAATGTAAAATTAAAAACACCTTAATTATTTTATTCTTCTTTTTAATGATTAAATGAATCTCATGGATTTAGAATTTATGTAAAAAGAATCTGGTGGCCTCTCTCTCTCTCTCTCTAATAATAATAATAATAATAATACATCAAACTTATATAGCGCTTTTCAAGATACTCAAAGTTGCTTTACAAACAAAATAAAATAAAACAACTTTATTAGGACAAAGATTAAAAGGATAAAATCTAAGATGTACCATAACAGGCACACAGGGAATAAAATAAAAACTGAAAGGCGAGTGGAGAAAAGTTAGGAAGGGAAAGCAAGTCTGAAAAGGTGGGTTTTGAGGGAGGCTTTGAACACGGCAAGGGTGGGGGCTTCTTTTATATGGGGTGGGAGTGGGTTCCAGAGGGTGGTCTCTCTCTCTCTCTCTCTCTCTCTCTCTCTCTCTCTCTCTCTCTCTCTCCCTCCCTCCCCCCATGTTTACTCGGTGTCTCTCCATCCATTCCACTCTGTTTCATCTCCTCACTCATTTATTCATTATCTTTCATCTATCCATCCACACACACACACACACACACACACACACACACACACACACACACACACACACACACACACACACACACACACACACACACACACACCCTCCTTTCTCTATATGGATTCGCTGGAGCGTGAGAATGTGTAATGCAAGGTGGCGTGTTTAAATTGTTGATGCTGTCCGTGTGTGCCTGTCGCACACTTGTGTGTGTGTGTGTGTGTGTGTATGCGTGCATGCGTGCATACGTGCGTGCGTGCGTGTGTGTGTGTGTGTGTGTGTGTGTGTGTGTGTGTGTGTGTGTGTGTGTGTGTGTGTATGTATGTGTGTCACCACCAGTAACATATCCTGTTGTTTGCTATAGTATGAATCCAGGAACTGGTTTTTATTGTAGACCCGCCCCCACTGCTGTGGAAGGGTTCCCTGTGTGTGTGTGTGTGTGTGTGTGTGTGTGTGTGTGTGTGTGTGTGTGTGTGTGTGTGTGTGTGTGTGTGTGTGTGTGTGTGTGTGTGTGTGTGTGTGTGTGTGTGTGTGTGTGTGAGAAAGGAAGTGCCCCTTGCTGGTTGTGCACGTGGCAGTGCTCGTTAGCGGTCATGCTAAAGGCAACACAGTCGCGTGCCACTGACCAATCAGTGTCAGGCCTCTGCTGCATGCAGCAGATCTACAAGCTCAAGCTGTTAGCTTGTATATCTGCTGTTTATAATAACTCAGTATGTCTATACATCTATAAACTACTGCTCTACACTGAAACACACTGATCTGTTCTGTTATGTTGTTAAATACACCAGGGGTTTTCAAAGTGTGTGACGGGGCACCCTGGGGTGCCGTGACGGCAGTCCAGGGGTGCCGCGAGATCATTTGATAATATTTGGAATTCATTTCGACACTTAATATTTAGTATAATTTTAAACTTGAAGTACAAAGTTATTTTCAGTCAGTTCTAACCAAAATGGCTATTATCTCAACGTTTTCCTTGCAACATAATCACTAGCATATCGTCACTGTCGGGCAGAAACCTTGTATCTCCAAGTTTCAAATGTGTACGTCTTTTGGTAAAGCAAAGCCCTGCTTCATCATACAAGACTGTCACACAAAACGAGTGAAAACAGCCGATCTACAAGCACACAACGCCTCACGATGCTAGGCGTTGTGTGTTGTAGATCTGCTGTTTTCACTAGTTTAGTACATTTTATAGATGATAAATACAAAACGAACGGTTTTGGACATACAAGGTTTCCACCCGACAACGAAGATATGCTATAAATATAAGGTGCTGGCAGTGAAAATTATAATGTAGGGGTGCCTCGGATTAAAGAAATATATTTATGGGGTGCCCTGAGACAAAAAAGTTTAGGAACTCCTGAAATAGAAGATTATTCTGTTATATTGTTAAACAGAAGATTGTTCTCCTGGCCAGGACTCTTCCTTCTGAAAGAGGTTGTCAATCTCGAAGGCTAAAAACAAACGTAATTAGTTTGTATTTAAAAAACATAATAATAAGAACACATTCATAAAGATCACCTCAAGCTAAATGTATACTTATTTTATCACATCACGTTTTGCGTTTCATTTCAGGGCGAGTGGGAAACTCTAGCCATAACATCCCCCCCCCCCCCCCCTCTCCCCCTCCTGTCTGTGACCCCCCCCCCCCCCCCCCACCTGTTACTATGGGTGTGGACCCCTCCCCACCCTGTCTGTGAACCCGCAGCCCCCCCCCCCCCCCCCCCCCCCATAGTGTAGAGGTCATGTCAGCAACGCTCTCATGACAAAGACCCCCCGCTGGGGTTATTATCATGTCACCAGACATCATAATCTGACCCCCCATGTTTGGTGCGCGACACACACACACACACACACACACACACACACACACACACACACACACACACACACACACACACACACACACACACACACACACACACTTTTTATGTTAAGCAGATCTGCAAGCTCACAACACGTCACATTGTGTTGTGAGCTTTTGTGTGCGTGTGCCATGTGTGTGTGCCATGTGGATGTCTGTTTTCTTGAAATATTAAATAGAAATACTGGACATTAAAGGAAAACATTTTACATGGACTGGAGACAAAGTGTCTCAATTTTAATTTAACTAATTTAGTTCCATTTGTACACTCTCAGAGTCAGAGCTGTAAGGGTCCATTTGGTTCCATTTGTACACTCTCAGAGTCAGAGCTGTAAGAGTCCATTTGGTTCCATTTGTACACTCTCAGAGTCACAGAGCTGTAAGGGTCCATTTGGTTCCATTTGTACACTCTCAGAGTCAGAGCTGTAAGAGTCCATTTGGTTCCATTTGTACACTCTCAGAGTCACAGAGCTGTAAGGGTCCATTTGGTTCCATTTGTACACTCTCAGAGTCACAGAGCTGTAAGGGTCCATTTGGTTCCATTTGTACACTCTCAGAGTCACAGAGCTGTAAGGGTCCATTTGGTTCCATTTGTACACTCTCAGAGTCACAGAGCTGTAAGGGTCCATTTGGTTCCATTTGTACACTCTCAGAGTCACAGAGCTGTAAGGGTCCATTTGGTTCCATTTGTACACTCTCAGAGTCACAGAGCTGTAAGGGTCCATTTGGTTCCATTTGTACACTCTCAGAGTTACAGAGCTGTAAGGTCCATTTGGTTCCTAACTATCAAGAGAGAGAGAGAGAGAGAGAGAGGCTTTCACGGCAATCGGACGCTGCTGAGGCATTGTTCTGAAAATGTGTTTTGCAAAAGTCGACCTGCTGGTGGCGCTAGAACAGGCCCATGTGAAACATTTGGGGCAGAGGTTCTGAATGGGCATCCAGGGAGTGTGTGTGCTCAGTTTGGCAGCGACCGGGCCAACGGTGCTGGAGATTAGCTGGTAACAGACGGACGGACGGACAGACAGACAGACAGGGTGCAGTCTGGGCCTGCCTTTTGGCCTGGTGCAGACATTGAACAGATGTCTAGTGCTGTGTGATTATCACTTATTAAATATGATCTGAAACGCACGGACGCGACGCACGGTGAATGCGACACACGGTGAACGCGACGCACGGTCGCGGTGTGTGTGTGAGTGTGTGTGTGTGTGTGTGTGTGTGTGTGTGTGTGTGTGTGTGTGTGTGTGTGTGTGTGTGTGTGTGTGTGTGTGTGTGTGTGTGTGTGTGTGTGCCTGCCTCAGCCTGCCTGGTGGTGTGTGAACTTCGTTTGTATCGTTTCAACTGCTGCGCGGATTGGATATTCGTTAAACCCCCCCCCCCCCCCACCCCCCCCCCCCTGCGCTCATTGGATCAGCTGCAGTTTTTGGCTGCTAAACTGCCGATTCACGTACTCAGCTCCAGACCAGAGAAACAGTCCACTCTGAGAGTGGGCGGGGTCTATGGGCTCTGAGGATACAGTATCATATCCTGATATCCATATCTACTCTATTACACCTTATTATTGCAATATAAGGACATCACATCTACTGTACATCTCTCCTCACATCTCTCAGTAACAGTGGAGGTGTCTCTACATGACGCACTCAGCCACCTTACACATGCGTCAGCTCTGCTCCTCTCTCTCTGTGTGTCTATGACACTCTACCGGTTCTCTCTCTCTCTGTGTGTCTATGACTCTCTACCGGTCCTCTCTCTCTCTGTGTGTCTATGACACTCTACCGGTCCTCTCTCCCTCTGTGTGTCTATGACTCTCTACCGGTCCTCTCTCTCTCTGTGTGTCTATGACACTCTACCGGTTCTCTCTCTCTCTGTGTGTCTATGACTCTCTACCGGTCCTCTCTCTCTCTGTGTGTCTATGACACTCTACCGGTCCTCTCTCCCTCTGTGTGTCTATGACACTCTACCGGTCCTCTCTCTCTCTGTGTGTCTATGACACTCTACCGGTTCTCTCTCTCTCTGTGTGTCTATGACTCTCTACCGGTCCTCTCTCTCTCTGTGTGTCTATGACACTCTACCGGTCCTCTCTCCCTCTGTGTGTCTATGACACTCTACCGGTCCTCTCTCTCTCTCTGTGTGTCTATGACACTCTACCGGTCCTCTCTCCCTCTGTGTGTCTATGACACTCTACCGGTCCTCTCTCCCTCTGTGTGTCTATGACACTCTACCGGTCCTCTCTCTCTCTCTGTGTGTGTGTCAGTGTCTCTCTGCCAGTCAGCAGCACAGGGTGAAGGAGTGGTTATTTTAGTAAAAGCTGTTCTACGTTTAAAGCTTGTGTTTTTGACCAGCAACTCACCGGAAGCAGACATCTTTGTGAGACACCTTGGTACTCCTAATAATAATGTGAGTGCATTTCATAGCGCTTTTCTAAGCTCTCAACTGGTTTTACAATAATAGTCCATCCATTCATAGATTTGGAGGAACTAGAGATGTTAATTCATTCATGTTTTCATTAGTTTTTTTGTCTTTTTTGTCTTTCTTGAGCTAAAGAAAGCCTGTAGATTGTCTATTTTCTATGTTTGTTCCAGGAGGACTTCTATAGAGCTCAGGTGGTTTGGACATAACGTTTATAATAGGGGTGTAACGATAAATTTTAATATCGATTCGATACATATCACGATACATGTTTGACGATACGATACATGGACGATATTGGTTAATTCATGGCGATACGATACGATTCGATTCAGTGATTTAAAATCGATATAGTAACTATTTAGCAAAGAAATTAAATCTGTGTGAAAGGTGTGGATAGTGCAGGTTTTTAAGGGAAACATGTATTATTATGGATATAAATAAGTAAACACAGTGATTATCTGCCAAATACATGGTCATTGTATATTGACAAACCTGCACCTTGACATGAACCCAGAGATTACACACATTTATCGATAGAGCAGTGTAGCTATATGGAAAGGAAAAGTCATTAAACCCCTCCTTTTCATTTTTTCTTCTTAAAAATGCTAAATACAATGCACAAGTAGGTAGTATCGATACAATCGATTCTTTGCACTGCCGATTCGATACGATACAAAATAAAACGATACAATTTGATTTTAGCTGTTTTCATTTCGATATACTTCGATTTCTTTCTGTTAAAAACTATATTTCGATACAGTTACTATATCGTTACATCCCTAGTTTATAAGTGGACAGAGTGTTCTATAAGCTCTCTCTCTGCTTCCCAAATGAATGTCTAAAGATAAGAACACTCCAAAACAGAACACAGCTCACTCCACATGGAGTGTAATTAAAGTGCACTGCAGAGAACAGGCTGTTAGATCAGCAAGCACAACGCACCTGTAAGAGACCACTTTATATACTGCAATCTGGGACTTATTTTAACCAATAAAGATTAGTTTTAAACATCCCGTCTCCTTTCCATTGAGACACTGTGAGGATGTGAATAAAGTTATTTGAAGCAGACGGCATTGCGGATGGAAGATTAGATCTGCAGACATCTTTTATTGTAGTTCCAACATAGTTGTGATTATCTGTGAGGGACAACAGACATTACACATTGTGGCTTCAAAGGACAATTAGGTCTAAAACTAGATGGTTTGTTATTCAAAAGACTAAGACTAGGACTAAATGAGAATTTGCTGTCAAATGTAACACTGCTGTACTGACCACCGGAGCGGCGCCGCAAACCACCGCGACCGATACGAATCCGTGGAGGGGTAGAATGTAATTTTCTGGCCAGGATTTGGGGATTAAGAGGTTAAGAATCCTTCACCATCGTAAACACTGTAGCTGAGGGAGGCTACTTCCTGAAGAGACGGCAGATACGCTGTGATTGGCCGGTAGTGTATCATGTGTGTATGATCTGCGATGTGATTGGCCAACGTATACACAACGTATACAGATGATGCAGATGACGTAATTTTGCAGCGAAATTCTCCCCCCCTCACGGCTCATAGAAAACATATAAAGAGAAGGCTTTAGAAGCTGAATATAACGGAGTGGGTGTTCTAAAACTTTAGCGATTTAACAGTTAGGACAATTTTAAGATTTGTTTTATAAAAAAAGTTACATGGTATAAGTTTAATTAAAAAGCAGATTCACTCCCTAGCTTTCACTGTGGTCTGAAGACTCACCTCTTCAGACTCCACCTAAACCCATAGCACTTACTGTAGCACTCACCTTCCCTCAATGACCATACATGTAATTGACAGTAGATAACATTTGTTATATATATATTTTTTGTTTTTTTATAACGTTTTTTTACTGAATAGGTGTGTGGTCTACCTACGTTTTTTCTTAGATTACAATGTCTATGCATGTGATGTATTGATGTACCTTTCTTTACCTTGCCTATTGTAAATCGCTCTGGATTGAGAGCGTCTTCTAAATTATGAATTGTGAAATGAACACTCAAATGATGTCCTGGAGCATCAAACAAACTACGCTATACTTTGTAAAGATGGTGGACAGTAATATGAAGTCAGAGAGCAGCACATTTCAGACCACTGGTATTCTGCTGTGTGGCCAACAGTATGTGGTCTGAGGCAGGCAGTGTGGTGCTGTGTGACCAACAGTATGTGGTCTGAGGCAGGCAGTGTGGTGCTGTGTGACCAACAGTATGTGGTCTGAGGCAGGCAGTGTGTAGTACTGTGTGACCAACAGTATGTGGTCTGAGAGGCAGGCAGTGTGGTGCTGTGTGACCAACAGTATGTGGTCTGAGGCAGGCAGTGTGGTGCTGTGTGACCAACAGTATGTGGTCTGAGGCAGGCAGTGTGTGGTGCTGTGTGACCAACAGTATGTGGTCTGAGGCAGGCAGTGTGTAGTACTGTGTGGCCAACAGTATGTGGTCTGAGAGGCAGGCAGTGTGGTGCTGTGTGACCAACAGTATGTGGTCTGAGGCAGGCAGTGTGTGGTGCTGTGTGACCAACAGTATGTGGTCTGAGAGGCAGGCAGTGTGTAGTACTGTGTGACCAACAGTATGTGGTCTGAGAGGCAGGCAGTGTGGTGCTGTGTGACCAACAGTATGTGGTCTGAGAGGCAGGCAGTGTGGTGCTGTGTGACCAACAGTATGTGGTCTGAGGCAGGCAGTGTGGTGCTGTGTGACCAACAGTATGTGGTCTGAGGCAGGCAGTGTGGTGCTGTGTGACCAACAGTATGTGGTCTGAGAGGCAGGCAGTGTGGTGCTGTGTGGCCAACAGTATGTGGTCTGAGAGGCAGGCAGTGTGGTGCTGTGTGACCAACAGTATGTGGTCTGAGGCAGGCAGTGTGTAGTACTGTGTGGCCAACAGTATGTGGTCTGAGGCAGGCAGTGTGGTGCTGTGTGACCAACAGTATGTGGTCTGAGGCAGGCAGTGTGTGGTGCTGTGTGACCAACAGTATGTGGTCTGAGGCAGGCAGTGTGGTGCTGTGTGACCAACAGTATGTGGTCTTAGGCAGGCAGTGTGGTGCTGTGTGACCAACAGTATGTGGTCTGAGGCAGGCAGTGTGGTGCTGTGTGACCAACAGTATGTGGTCTGAGGCAGGCAGTGTGGTGCTGTGTGACCAACAGTATGTGGTCTGAGGCAGGCAGTGTGTGGTGCTGTGTGACCAACAGTATGTGGTCTGAGGCAGGCAGTGTGGTGCTGTGTGACCAACAGTATGTGGTCTGAGAGGCAGGCAGTGTGGTGCTGTGTGACCAACAGTATGTGGTCTGAGGCAGGCAGTGTGGTGCTGTGTGACCAACAGTATGTGGTCTGAGAGGCAGGCAGTGTGGTGCTGTGTGACCAACAGTATGTGGTCTGAGGCAGGCAGTGTGGTGCTGTGTGACCAACAGTATGTGGTCTGAGAGGCAGGCAGTGTGGTGCTGTGTGGCCAACAGTATGTGGTCTGAGGCAGGCAGTGTGGTGCTGTGTGACCAACAGTATGTGGTCTGAGAGGCAGGCAGTGTGGTGCTGTGTGACCAACAGTATGTGGTCTGAGGCAGGCAGTGTGTAGTACTGTGTGGCCAACAGTATGTGGTCTGAGGCAGGCAGTGTGGTGCTGTGTGACCAACAGTATGTGGTCTGAGGCAGGCAGTGTGTGGTGCTGTGTGACCAACAGTATGTGGTCTGAGGCAGGCAGTGTGGTGCTGTGTGACCAACAGTATGTGGTCTGAGAGGCAGGCAGTGTGTGGTGCTGTGTGACCAACAGTATGTGGTCTGAGGCAGGCAGTGTGGTGCTGTGTGACCAACAGTATGTGGTCTGAGGCAGGCAGTGTGGTGCTGTGTGACCAACAGTATGTGGTCTGAGGCAGGCAGTGTGGTGCTGTGTGACCAACAGTATGTGGTCTGAGAGGCAGGCAGTGTGTGGTGCTGTGTGACCAACAGTATGTGGTCTGAGAGGCAGGCAGTGTGTGGTGCTGTGTGACCAACAGTATGTGGTCTGAGAGGCAGGCAGTGTGTGGTGCTGTGTGACCAACAGTATGTGGTCTGAGGCAGGCACTGTGTGGTGCTGTGTACGTTGGCATGAGGAGTACACATGCCAGTGGGGACGCACGATTATGGATAAAACTATGGTTAAAATGATCATACATATTATTATTTCACATACTGTACCATTCATGATAATTATTGGTCGTGAGGATGTTTGCTGGTGTAATTGGATTTGGTTATATACAGTAGGCAAACACTCTGGAAATGTTCAACAACACAGCTTTCATTTTTGATAGTTTGATGTCTTTGGTCACATGGTCTGTGATGTTTCTGTGTGAGTAGAGTTCTCAAATTCTACCCGAACCCGACCCCACATTTAGAGTAGGGTAGGGCCTAAAATGTATGCCTCGGGCCGACCCAGTTAGGGCCCAGTTAGGGCCCAGTTAGGGCCGTTAGGGCCCAGTTAGGGCCCAGTTAGGGCCGGGCCTTAATTTTCAGGCCCGTTGAGAACTCTGTGTGAGCCTGATGATATAGAGATGGACTATGTTTTATATGCTATCCACGATTTTCCTACGCCCCATAGTGCATTGCGCAGACGTTTGCACCGATCTTCCGCCACCGATTTACAAGCTCACAACGGGTTGCATCTGCGACGCGACGTGAGCTTGTATGTCTGCTGTTAAACCCGGAAGTTTGGTCCTGATAGTCTCCAGTAAACCCCCGGGGAAAATTGGGGATAGATAATTTTTTATCTTTTCACATGCGCACAAATTTACTGGTTCAACATTTGACATAATTTTCATCATCATATTACAGTCCATTTCAATCCTCCATGGTGTATGCTATATTTTATATACTATGTTTTAAGGGGCGGCCGTAGCTGAGTGGTCAGGGAGCCCGTCTGGGGAGCCAGAGCTCCTGGTTGTCCCAGGTACAATTCCAGACCAGGCCTGCAATGTGTCGATGAGCAAGACTCTGAACCCCTGACTGCTCCGTGAGCGCCACATATGACTGCTCTGCTCCTAGTTGTTATAGGATGGGTAAATGACATCACTGCTCCTAGTTGTTATAGGATGGGTAAATGACATCACTGCTCCTAGTTGTTATAGGATGGGTAAATTACATCACTGCTCCTAGTTGTTATAGGATGGGTAAATGACATCACTGCTCCTAGTTGTTATAGGATGGGTAAATGACATCACTGCTCCTAGTTGTTATAGGATGGGTAAATGACATCACTGCTCCTAGTTGTTGGGTAAATGACATCACTGCTCCTAGCTGTTATAGGATGGGTAAATTACATCACTGTTCCTAGTTGTTATAGGATGGGTAAATAACATTAGCCTGGTTAATAAACCAGACTGCACAACACCACCCCCTGTTGGTAGTGGTGGTGTTGTGTAGTCTGGCCCTTCACATTAAATAAGCTTTTTCCACCAGCCCTCAGAGAGGGCGAGCCAATCAGGGCTGTAGGCTTGGGGCACGTGGTGGGTGGTGGCCTGGTTCAAAACCATTCAGCCAATCAGGCGAGTCTGTGTGTATTCAAACACATTCCCCCCTCCACTCTTATTACAGACATCAAACAGATTGTAGTCTTTGATGCTTTCAGTGACTAACGAGCTATTGACACTTGTATGGCTCAATCAATTACAGCAGCTCACAAGCCCTTTGAAGTTCAGAGGGAGCAATTAAGAGCAAGTCAACTTAAAAAATGTTTAAACCACCCCCTGCCCGCCCCCCCAGAAGTGGAATGTCTGCCCGAAATCTCAGACTCTCTTCCCAAAACGAAGTGTGTGATAGAGTCTGACGCTTGCAGTCAGGCTAAAATGACATCACTGCTCCTGGTTGTTATAGGATGGGTATGACATCACTGCTCCTAGCTGTTATAGGATGGGTAAATGACATCACTGCTCCTAGCTGTTATAGGATGGGTAAATGACATCACTGCTCCTAGCTGTTATAGGATGGGTAAATGACATCACTGCTCCTAGTTGTTATAGGATGGGTAAATGACATCACTGTTCTAGTCGTTATAGGATGGGTAAATTACATCACTGTTGACTGTTCCTAGTCGTTATAGGATGGGTCAATGACATCACTGTTCCTAGTCGTTATAGGATGGGTAAATGACATCACTGCCTCTATAGTTGTCAAAGGATGGGTAAATGACATCACTGCTTCTAGTTGTTATAGGATGGGTAAATTACATCACTGCTCCTAGTTGTTATAGGATGGGTAAATTACATCACTGCTTCTATAGTTGTTATAGGATGGGTAAATTACATCACTGTTCCTAGTTGTTATAGGATGGGTAAATGACATCACTGCTCATAGTTGTTATAGGATGGGTACATTTCACGTATGTGCAAATGTACTGTGACAAAAAACTCCCCAAGACGTGGGGCCTATATTATTTGTACACCTTTTATAATTGCCAAGTTACACTATTAGGCTATTGATTATCAATTGATGTTTGTATTGACAAAACTGCATAATTATCCATGAACAGGATTATATCAACATCTGTCTGAACTAAAGTTAAAAAACCTGAGAGGTGGTTTCCACTGTGGAGACACAGAGAGGTCACAGAGAGGTCAGAGGTCAGACAGCAGCAGCAGCTTTCCCTGGGTGATAACTGCAGATGGGACAACGCGCTTATCAGTGAGTGTGAGTGTGAGTGTGTGTGTGAGTGTGTGTGTGTGTGTGTGTGTGTGTGTGTGTGTGTGTGTGTGTGTGTGTGTGTGTGTGTGTGTGTGAGTGTGTGTGTGAGTGTGTGTGTGTGTGTGTGAGAGTGTGAGTGAGTGTGTGTGTGTGTGTGTGTGTGTGTGTGTGTGTGTGTGTGTGTGTGTGTGTGTGTGTGTGTGAGAGTGTGAGTGAGTGTGTGTGTGTGTGTGTTTGCTTTATGAATTTACAGTCCACTCATTTACAAGTGCTTGTAGATCTTATACTATAGTATAGATCTTGTAGATTGGCTATATCCGGCATTTCACACCTCAAACGATGTGGCGCAAATGAAGGATTACTTTACCTCTCTGTCTCTCTGTCTCTCCCTCCCTGCTCTCTCTCTCTCACACACACACACACACACACACACACACACACACACACACACACACACACACACACACACACACACACACACACACACACACGCCCACACGCCCACACGCCCCCCCTCCCTGCAGTGAGAGGTAGTCTAGTGGGTTTTCCTCTCTATTGTGATGCTGGTCATTTGTACTGCTTTGTGCCTCCGGTCTCAACAGAGCTTGACCTCCTTTAGAGCTGAGCTGCCTTCCACACTGGGTCAGTTTGTTGTTAAACTGTGTGCGTGCGTGTGTGCGTGCGTGCGTGCGTGCGTGCGTGCGTGCGTGCGGGCACACAGGGACAGGTGCCAGCCTGCACCAGGGCAGAGACGGTACATATTTGTCCTAGTAAACCACTTTGTCCCGCCTCCATGGTGTGGGCATGTTTTTATAGGCAGAGATTGTCAAACACAGATAGAATACTTTATTAGTCACAAATGTAAAACAGCACAGAGGTACAGTCAGACATTAAGGCTAAAAGGATAACACAATACTTTATTAGTCATAAATGTAAACAGAGGTACAGTCAGACATTAAGGCTAAAAGGATAACACAATACTTTATTAGTCATAAATGTAAACAGAGGTACAGTCAGACATAAAGGAGCAGACATATGAAGATATGTTCTCTGCTTTCATAATGTCTTAATATCAACTATCGATTTTGGTATTCATTTCTAAACTGACTGACTGTTGCAACACAATATTTTTCATTCTTTCTAACCTTTTTTTATTTTTTCTCCTTTGACCGAGACCCTGATGTTTGGGGCCGCCCTGGTGGTTCCAGCCCTTAATTACATTTTCCACATAATTGAGATATGAGAGCTTTTGAATTCCATTGGTCAAGTCTGTTCTCAATTAATTCCATTGGTCAAGTCTGTTCACAATGAATTCCATTGGTCAAGTCTGTTCACAATGAAATGCCCAGCTAGCAGTGGTGGGGAAAAGTACTTATTTTTTTTTACTTCAGAAAATATCAATACTGCAATATAGAAATACTCTGTTACAAGTGAAAGCCTGGAATTCAAAATGTACTTTAATAAAGGTACGAAAGTATTGGCATCAAAATGTACTCAAAGTACACAAATTAAAAGTACTCATTGTACAGAATGTCCCATTTAAGTTTTGAAATGTATAAAAGTGGCAGATCTACAAGCTCACAATGCCTTGGACCTATTATATATTATGTTTATTTGAAAAAGGCCTATCTACAAGCTCACAACGCGACACAATTTCGACACATTGTGTGCTTGTAGATCTGCTATTTTTTGAAGATCTCGACAGGTTTCTGAAAGAATTAGTATTTGTAAGTATTTGTACTCTTGATAGGCTACTTTACACTTATTTTAATGCTACGTTTGTACTTTTACACCAGTAAAACAAATCAATACAGGCTTTTTACTGGTAGCAGAGTGTTGTTATGTTGTGGTATTTTCTATTTTTAGCACAAAAACTAAAATCTAATAAAGAGTGAGTTGTTTTACCTCCTGCTGTGAACTCACCACACTTCATAACACACTGCCAGGATATCTGCTTACACTGTGTGTGTGTGTGTGTGTGTGTGTGTGTGTGTGTGTGTGTGTGTGTGTGTGTGTGTGTGTGTGTTTGTGTGTGTGTGTGTGTGTGTGTGTGTGTGTGTGTCGCGTGCGTGCGTGCGTGCGTGCGTGCGTGCGTGCGTGCGTGCAGGGTTGGATGAAAGTGCTTCCCTATTGTTCTGTCCTGGCAGGAAGTCAGAAACATCCACTTCCTGTGTTGGCCCTGGAGAATAAACACACTTTACACATCTCTGTCAGATGGAAGCCTTGTAGGACCAAAACTAGTACTGTCCAGTTTGAAGTGAGCGGTGGATTCATTTTGGTTACTGAACAAACACTCTATAGCAACGATTACTGTCACAATATAGAGCTATTTAACACTGTTACTGAACAAACACTCTATAGCAATGATTACTGTCACAATATAGAGCTATTTAACACTGTTACTGAACACACACTCTATAGCAATGATTACTGTCACAATATAGAGCTATTTAACACTGTTACTGAACAAACACTCTATAGCAACGATTACTGTCACAATATAGAGCTATTTAACACTGTTACTGAACACACACTCTGTTGAATAGGGTTTGAGGTTTCAGGGGGGCTGGTTTAAAGGTGGGTTAAAATCGCCATGGGGGCATCGGCAAGAATGCCAGATGAAGAGTTGGATTCCATTTTGTGTTATGGTTTTATTTTCATTTAACGCATAACCCCAGATTTGAGTTTAGTCTGAGATCCAAGGAAAACTCTCCAACCTCCAGCTCTCATGTCTGCTGCTGCTGCTGAACTTGAGGGCAAAGGCAGTTTATGTAGGCAGCTGATTAGGGCCGAGTGGGTGCAGGTGTGGTGAATTGGAGCAGGTGAAGTGGGGGGTGGAGCCAAGTCCTGATGGGCCATGAGGAGAACTGGTGACTTTTCTACAGCCGCCCCAAATACGGATAGTATTTACAAACTGAAAAGTCATAGTTATATGGGCAGGGGGCTGAATGGGCAGGGGGCTGAATAAGACCAAGGCTGAGGGGTCGGCCGCCCCATGAAAGGCTGTGATACTGGGGGGGGGGGGGGGCTGTGGAGGCTTGGCTGGACTGTGGAGCGAGGACTGAAGCTGGAGTCGGAAACTCGGGGCTTGAGGCATGGCTGAATGAGCTTCACAGCAGGAGGTAGTGGAGGAGACTAGGAGGGTGCCGGGCTGCAGGAGGCGGAGACTAGAAGGGTGCCGGGCTGCAGGAGGCGGAGACTAGGAGGGTGCCGGGCTGCAGGAGGCGGAGACTAGGAGGGTGCCGGGCTGCAGGAGGCGGAGACTAGGAGGGTGCCGGGCTGCAGGAGGCGGAGACTAGGAGGGTGCCGGGCTGCAGGAGGCGGAGACTAGGAGGGTGCCGGGCTGCAGGAGGCGGAGACTAGGAGGGTGCCGGGCTGCAGGAGGCGGAGACTAGAAGGGTGCCGGGCTGCAGGAGGCGGAGACTAGGAGGGTGCCGGGCTGCAGGAGGCGGAGACTAGGAGGGTGCCGGGCTGCAGGAGGCGGAGACTAGGAGGGTGCCGGGCTGCAGGAGGCGGAGACTAGAAGGGTGCCGGGCTGCAGGAGGCGGAGACTAGAAGGGTGCCGGGCTGCAGGAGGCGGAGACTAGGAGGGTGCCGGGCTGCAGGAGGCGGAGACTAGGAGGGTGCCGGGCTGCAGGAGGCGGAGACTAGGAGGGTGCCGGGCTGCAGGAGGCAGAGACTAGAAGGGTGCCGGGCTGCAGGAGGCGGAGACTAGAAGGGTGCCGGGCTGCAGGAGGCGGAGACTAGGAGGGTGCCGGGCTGCAGGAGGCGGAGACTAGGAGGGTGCCGGGCTGCAGGAGGCGGAGACTAGGAGGGTGCCGGGCTGCAGGAGGCGGAGACTAGGAGGGTGCCGGGCTGCAGGAGGCGGAGACTAGAAGGGTGCCGGGCTGCAGGAGGCGGAGACTAGAAGGGTGCCGGGCTGCAGGAGGCGGAGACTAGAAGGGTGCCGGGCTGCAGGAGGCGGAGACTAGGAGGGTGCCGGGCTGCAGGAGGCGGAGATTAGGAGGCTGACGAGGAGGTGGACTGGCTGCAGGAGGAAGCGAGGTCTTGTGTTTCCTTATCAGCAGGAGTACTTGATTGCTCTCCTGCAGCCAGTCTGACCACTCCTGATCTGTTTTTGGTTTGGCCATGGCAATTTTGCTCATCCGGGCTCGAAGGACCATGTTGAATAGGGTTTGAGGTTTCAGGGGGGCTGGTTTAAAGGTGGGTTAAAATCGCCATGGGGGCATCGGCAAGAATGCCAGATGAAGAGTTGGATTCCATTTTGTGTTATGGTTTTATTTTCATTTAACGCATAACCCCAGATTTGAGTTTAGTCTGAGATCCAAGGAAAACTCTCCAACCTCCAGCTCTCATGTCTGCTGCTGCTGCTGAACTTGAGGGCAAAGGCAGTTTATGTAGGCAGCTGATTAGGGCCGAGTGGGTGCAGGTGTGGTGAATTGGAGCAGGTGAAGTGGGGGGTGGAGCCAAGTCCTGATGGGCCATGAGGAGAACTGGTGACTTTTCTACACACTCTATAGCAATGATTACTGTCACAATATAGAGCTATTTAACACTGTTACTGAACAAACACTCTATAGCAACGATTACTGTCACAATATAGAGCTATTTAACACTGTTACTGAACATATACAAGCTCACAAGCTTGTAGATCTGCTATTTTTTGAAAAATCTTGAACATTTGTGCAAATCTTTGAATATTTTGACCCGATTCTATAAGTGTCTTCTAAATCCTTCTAAGGTTTTTTTTTTCAGTGGTTCTCAAAAAAAATGTTTCATGCCAAGGACCCCCATCTTAAAATATTGTATCAGGGACCCCCAGAAGCAAATATTTGAGTTACAAATGTTTGCTTTCAAAAAGATATATTCAAAGACAATTTTTTTTTCAATAGTTAAAGCATTCAATAATTCTAGGCCTAAATGAGTTAATGCCCTGTTTCCTCATACTGCAGTGTCAGCCCATCTACAAGCTCGTTGTGAGCTTGTAGATTGGCTATCTTTCCTACTTTGGCTTTTGTTGGCGTATTTGTTTTGTTTTACAAATGTTAAGTGTGTGTGGGTTTTTATAAATATTTACTTTATTTTTACTTTATTTAGTCGCCTCCATATTTTTGGAAAAGTTTAACATTTCCCTTTTCAAGTCAATGGAGAAAATCTACTCACGAATGACTTAATGTAAATTAAACTATTAAACTACATACAGTATAACTTACAGTATCTATTAAACTACATACAGTATAACTTACAGCATCTCTTAGCAAAATGCAAGCTGGTGTGTCCCGATGAAGCTGGTGGATTTGACATAATGGCACACTAATAATTATAATAATATTTAATATTTAATATTTAATAATAATAATTTGACATAATGGCCCTAGTGCCACCAAAACTGGCAAAATAAAGTTTATCTGGAAAGATGGATGGAAAGAATAGAGTCTACTATAGCAGGGATTCCCTAACTTTTTGGTCTCAGGGCACCCAATACATTTTTTTTTAAATCCGAGGCACCCCTACATTATAATTTTAACTCCCAGCACCTTATATTTATAGCATATCGTCGTTGTGGGGTGGAAACCTTGTATGTCCAAAACCGTTCTTTTTTTATTTATCATCTATAAAATGTACTAAACTAGTGAAAACAGCAGATCTACAAGCACACATGGGAACACAGATCACAGGTTCTGCTTTTTGTTTACGGGCTTTCAGACATACAAGGTTTTCCCACCCGACCGGTGACGACGATGTGTCACAGGAAGTTGTGTCCATATAAGGAGTGTTTTTGTGGTGGTGCGTGGAGGGAGGAGAACAGCTCCGGTCCAGACACTCTCTAAGTGCTCCATTATTTCAACGCTGCTTCAGACGAGACGGTGGCAAAGGTCAGGGGGTCGCGTGACCTGTCGGGGGTTTTAGAGCTACTTAGCGGTGTTTTCTTCAAACGCCGGCGGGCGAGATCTGACATCTTTACCCTTTTTACATCATTATGATGATGTGAGGCTGCTAATTACAATAACGCCAACAGAGGAGCCAGAAAGCTTTTCTGAATATCCAGGGAAGTGACAGAAAGATAACATGAACGTAGTTTATAGGACTTTTCTTTTTTTTATATATATTTTTTTATCCCTCGGTTTTTGCAACCCATTTTTTTTCTCACCCGGTGACTACCTAACCTGTAGTCCTGGTTTCCGCTCTCCCCCTGCCGCGCCAGGGGACATTGGGGAGCACTCGGGTGGCTAGGGGGAGGTAGTATAGAAACCAGGACTACTGCATGTTTTTGTGGGAGGGCCTATGCCCAAGGAGACACGGGGAGAACATGCAAACTCACCACAGAGAGGCCCTATCGCCAACCCCACCTAGGGTGTGGGTGCTGATGACGCGGGTGGAGGAACACGCCCCCCAGCGCCCACAGCTTCTGTTCATAGGACTTTTAATAACAACAATTATATCTCACACGCAGATATGAAAGAAAGGAAATAGCGGATCTACAAGTTCACGTTGGGAGGCGTTATGTGTGAGTGTGTGTCACGGATGATAACAGCTGTATAGTGTGTGTGTGTGTGTGTGTGTGTGTGTGTGTGTGTGTGTGTGTGTGTGTGTGTGTGTGTGTGTGTGTGTGTGTGTGTGTGTGTGTGTGTGTGTGTGTGTGTGTGTAGTGTGGTGTACATGTGTCTTCAAGGCATGTATTAGTGTATTTTCACACAGTGATTCCCATGCAGGAGTCTTTAGTCTCAGTAGAATCACCATCAGGCAGACGCTGCTATTTTAGGCTGTGTTTTCCTGGTGATAAAACTCACCACAGAGGAAGGTGTGGATGATATCTGCTATGGACCCCGCCCACACAATCAGTCAATCACTAACCCACTTCTGACACCATGCATGATCAATGCTCCATGATCAATGATCAATCCTCCATGCCCTCCGGCTGATTCTATCCATCCATCGACCCTCTTGATCTTTCCACCAGCCCAGCCAATCACCTCACAGTGAAACTACACCACTTATATGATCTCCCTGCTCAGTGGTGGAAAGTAACCAAGTACATTTACTCAAGAACCTCAGGTACTTTTAGTTTACAGAGCATTTAGAGCTTTCTTTTTCTATTTTAAATTAGGCTTCTGCTGGGGACCCAAACTAGTGAAAATAGCACATTTCACTACTTAAACATTTATCCCCCCATGGAAATCATTTATGTAATTATATATTTTGAATTAATTTAATTGACAAAAAGTGGTGATTTATCATTCTTTCTCTAAAAAAGAAAAATACAGCTTTTCAAATAATGAAATAATCCCCCCCTTCCATCCATCATGGTTTAGCCCAGCCTCCCTCAGAGCATCAGTTGATGGTTGATATTATTAGCCTGAAGTCCGTCTATATCCACAACACACACAGTGTAGCTGGTGTAGTCCGTTTATATCCACAACACACACAGTGTAGCTGGTGTAGTCCGTCTATATCCACAACACACACAGTGTAGCTGGTGTAGTCCGTCTATATCCACAACACACACAGTGTAGCTGGTGTAGTCCGTCTATATCCACAACACACACAGTGTAGCTGGTGTAGTCCGTCTATATCCACAACACACACAGTGTAGCTGGTGTAGTCCGTCTATATCCACAACACACACAGTGTAGCTGGTGTAGTCCGTCTATATCCACAACACACACAGTGTAGCTGGTGTAGTCCGTCTATATCCACAACACACACAGTGTAGCTGGTGTAGTCCGTCTATATCCACAACACACACAGTGTAGCTGGTGTAGTCCGTCTATATCCACAACACACACAGTGTAGCTGGTGTAGTCCATCTATATCCACAACACACACAGTGTAGCTGGTGTAGTCCGTCTATATCCACAACACACACAGTGTAGCTGGTGTAGTCCGTCTATATCCACAACACACACAGTGTAGCTGGTGTAGTCCGTCTATATCCACAACACACACAGTGTAGCTGGTGTAGTCCGTCTATATCCACAACACACACAGTGTAGCTGGTGTAGTCCGTCTATATCCACAACACACACAGTGTAGCTGGTGTAGTCCGTCTATATCCACAACACACACAGTGTAGCTGGTGTAGTCCGTCTATATCCACAACACACACAGTGTAGCTGGTGTAGTCCGTCTATATCCACAACACACACAGTGTAGCTGGTGTAGTCCGTCTATATCCACAACACACACATTGTAGCTGGTGTAGCTCCACTCTGCCATAGAGTCATTTCACTCTGCCATCAGGGCTTCACTTCACTGGACTTACTGAGAGAAGAGGACGGTTGTGTCTGAGGGGAGGGCTGTCGCTGGTCTCTGTAGCATTCATTCTGTGGATTAGTAGTCGTCTGACTTGGAATTAATTCTGAATCTGAATTAATAAAATGTTTTTTAGCGTTACTGCACCAGACAGAAGGCCATGTCCAAAACTGAGCTTTTCTGTTGTTGGAAAGAGCGTGTGTTGACCTTAATTACGCCTGCTGAAAACCGCGAACAGAAGCCGACGTTTATAAAATGTATTTAAGTCCAAACGGATGGGAGGCGGGACTTCTGCTTTGGATTCCGTCAGGCGTACGAGTTTGAAAGCGGCGTGAGCCGGCCGGGCTTATTTGGAGAGACTTTCTGTGTGTGTGTGTGTGTGTGTGTGTGTGTGTGTGTGTGAGAGAGAGAGAGGGGGTATCCCGTTGTGTTTGTGGGGGTGTAAAGGTGGTCTGTGCGAGGGGGACAGGTGTGTGTGCGAGGGGGACAGTTGTGTGTGCGAGGGGGACAGGTGTGTGTGCGAGGGGACAGGTGTGTGTGCGAGGGGGACAGTTGTGTGTGTGAGGGGACAGTTGTGTGTGCGAGGGGACAGTTGTGTGTGCGAGGGGACAGTTGTGTGTGCGAGGGGACAGTTGTGTGTGCGAGGGGACAGTTGTGTGTGCGAGGGGACAGGTGTGTGTGCGAGGGGACAGGTGTGTGTGCGAGGGGACAGTTGTGTGTGCGAGGGGACAGGTGTGTGTGCGAGGGGACAGTTGTGTGTGCGAGGGGACAGGTGTGTGTGCGAGGGGACAGGTGTGTGTGCGAGGGGACAGTTGTGTGTGCGAGGGGACAGTTGTGTGTGCGAGGGGACAGTTGTGTGTGCGAGGGGACAGTTGTGTGTGCGAGGGGGACAGTTGTGTGTGCGAGGGGACAGTTGAGTGTGCGAGGGGACAGTTGTGTGTGCGAGGGGACAGTTGTGTGTGCGAGGGGACAGTTGTGTGTGCGAGGGGACAGTTGTGTGTGCGAGGGGACAGTTGTGTGTGCGAGGGGACAGTTGAGTGTGCGAGGGGACAGTTGTGTGTGCGAGGGGACAGTTGTGTGTGCGAGGGGACAGTTGTGTGTGCGAGGGGACAGGTGTGTGTGCGAGGGGACAGTTGAGTGTGCGAGGGGACAGGTGTGTGTGCGAGGGGACAGGTGTGTGTGCGAGGGGGACAGTTGAGTGTGCGAGGGGGACAGGTGTGTGTGCGAGGGGACAGGTGTGTGTGCGAGGGGGACAGGTGTGTGTGCGAGGGGGACAGGTGTGTGTGCGAGGGGGACAGTTGTGTGTGCGAGGGGGACAGGTGTGTGTGCGAGGGGACAGGTGTGTGTGCGAGGGGGACAGTTGTGTGTGCGAGGGGACAGTTGAGTGTGCGAGGGGGACAGTTGTGTGTGTGAGGGGACAGGTGTGTGTGCGAGGGGGACAGTTGTGTGTGCGAGGGGACAGGTGTGTGTGCGAGGGGGACAGGTGTGTGTGCGAGGGGGACAGTTGTGTGTGCGAGGGGACAGTTGAGTGTGCGAGGGGGACAGTTGTGTGTGTGAGGGGACAGTTGTGTGTGCGAGGGGGACAGGTGTGTGTGCGAGGGGACAGTTGTGTGTGCGAGGGGACAGTTGTGTGTGCGAGGGGGACAGTTGTGTGTGCGAGGGGACAGTTGTGTGTGCGAGGGGACAGGTGTGTGTGCGAGGGGGACAGGTGTGTGTGCGAGGGGGACAGTTGAGTGTGCGAGGGGACAGGTGTGTGTGCGAGGGGACAGGTGTGTGTGCGAGGGGGACAGGTGTGTGTGCGAGGGGACAGTTGTGTGTGCGAGGGGACAGGTGTGTGTGCGAGGGGGACAGGTGTGTGTGCGAGGGGACAGGTGTGTGTGCGAGGGGACAGGTGTGTGTGCGAGGGGGACAGTTGAGTGTGCGAGGGGACAGTTGTGTGTGCGAGGGGGACAGGTGTGTGTGCGAGGGGACAGTTGTGTGTGCGAGGGGACAGTTGTGTGTGCGAGGGGACAGGTGTGTGTGCGAGGGGGACAGGTGTGTGTGCGAGGGGACAGTTGTGTGTGCGAGGGGACAGGTGTGTGTGCGAGGGGGACAGGTGTGTGTGCGAGGGGACAGGTGTGTGTGCGAGGGGACAGGTGTGTGTGCGAGGGGGACAGTTGAGTGTGCGAGGGGACAGTTGTGTGTGCGAGGGGGACAGGTGTGTGTGCGAGGGGGACAGTTGAGTGTGCGAGGGGACAGGTGTGTGTGCGAGGGGGACAGGTGTGTGTGCGAGGGGACAGGTGTGTGTGCGAGGGGGACAGGTGTGTGTGCGAGGGGGACAGGTGTGTGTGCGAGGGGGACAGGTGTGTGTGCGAGGGGACAGTTGAGTGTGCGAGGGGACAGTTGTGTGTGCGAGGGGGACAGGTGTGTGTGCGAGGGGACAGTTGAGTGTGCGAGGGGACAGTTGTGTGTGCGAGGGGGACAGGTGTGTGTGCGAGGGGGACAGTTGTGTGTGCGAGGGGACAGTTGTGTGTGCGAGGGGATAGTTGTGTGTGCGAGGGGACAGGTGTGTGTGCGAGGGGACAGGTGTGTGTGCGAGGGGGACAGGTGTGTGTGCGAGGGGGACAGGTGTGTGTGCGAGGGGGACAGGTGTGTGTGCGAGGGGACAGGTGTGTGTGCGAGGGGACAGGTGTGTGTGCGAGGGGGACAGGTGTGTGTGCGAGGGGGACAGTTGTGTGTGCGAGGGGGACAGTTGAGTGTGTGAGGGGACAGGTGTGTGTGTGCGAGGGGACAGTTGTGTGTGCGAGGGGACAGGTGTGTGTGCGAGGGGACAGGTGTGTGTGCGAGGGGGACAGGTGTGTGTGCGAGGGGGACAGGTGTGTGTGCGAGGGGACAGTTGAGTGTGCGAGGGGACAGTTGAGTGTGCGAGGGGACAGGTGTGTGTGCGAGGGGGACAGGTGTGTGTGCGAGGGGACAGGTGTGTGTGCGAGGGGGACAGGTGTGTGTGCGAGGGGGACAGGTGTGTGTGCGAGGGGACAGGTGTGTGTGCGAGGGGACAGTTGAGTGTGCGAGGGGACAGTTGAGTGTGCGAGGGGACAGGTGTGTGTGCGAGGGGACAGGTGTGTGTGCGAGGGGACAGTTGTGTGTGCGAGGGGACAGGTGTGTGTGCGAGGGGACAGGTGTGTGTGCGAGGGGGACAGTTGAGTGTGCGTCTCGTTCGTAGACATGCTAGCCGACAGTCTAAGGAGGAAGTGGGCGGCGGCTAACTCTCCCTTCGCCACCGTGGCGAGGAGGAGGGGCCGCGGGGCCCCGTGGAGGACAGGCGTGGCGGGGCTTTGTGCCAGCAGTCTACTGGGCGTGCTCAGACCTTACTCCTTGCTGATTGGAGGAGAAGGAGCAGAGGAGGAGGAGTTTACCCGCCTCCTGGCGCGGACGTCATCATGCTCGCCGCGACGCCGTCAGAACCTGCGTAACGATGACCACACCCCCACTAAGCCCCTCCCCCTCTCTCTGTCTCTGTGTGTGTGCTCTGCAGATGGAGGGAGTGAGGATCTGACAGACCCCCGCTCGCCCGGTCTGGACCCCCACCTCAGCCACGCCGGACAAGGTAAGAGCAGACAGCGTTGCTAACGTTGCTAACGTTGGTCCCTGGCCATATTATACACGTTTGGATTGTTTTTAATCAAATCTAATTAATCTAAACTCCGGGAAACTCTGGCCTCGGCAGTCTTAATAGTAGGGATGGAGCCCTAAACAAGGGTAGCTCGATAACCCGATAACAGATTTATTGATTACCCATGGTATCAATAAGCTTTGGGCTTATCAAGCCTGTTATCGAGCATAGCGGACCATGACGTCATGTTTAGAGGCTATCAATACATTATTACAATACTATTCATAATATAAAGCCATTTAACACTTATTGCACACTAATGCATGATTGTTTTAATGATATTTAATGATAATATTTGTTACTTTTGTTAATTATCATCTTGGTGGTCAGCCACAAACTCACAGTCACAAACAACTGGACAATAAGTTCGAATAAGTTCTGTTCAGAATTTGTCGTCTCACATCTTTCCACAAAATATTAGAAAAGGCTTAACAGTGGGCTGGATAAAAACCTGGATCAATAAGCAGGATCGATATGGTGCTCATTATCAATAAATATTAACAAGCTCCATCCCTAGTTAATAATAAGAGTGAAAAGACGCAGGCAGAAACAATATGATTATAAATGCCTGACTGTCCACTTTGCCAAATGAAGCCTAACCCTAACCGTCCAGAGGAAAACTAAACTGAACCAAAGTCATCTTGTAACCCTGGCTAATGGCTTCATGAAGCATGGAGGCAACAACGCTGAGCAATTCACTCACAACAAAGATATTTGCATTTTTATTCAGAGGCAGAAACCGAAGCAGGCTTTTATTATGAAAGTCAAACAGGCCTCCGTGGTTAAACAGACAGGAAAAGAGGGAAACCTGAAGCAAGTTTAAGCTAAAGAAGTATAAAATGATATTCTCTACAAGCGACATTGATAGAATGCAGATATATTATTCTAATCCATTCTTCTCTATAAGCTCTCAACGCATCGGAAAGCGACACACTGTGAGCTTGTAGATCTGCTATTGTCAATTAGCCAAAGTATACGTATGTACAACAAGGCTATTCAAGTTTTTCAAGAAAAAAATATAAGTTATTTGCTGGTTTGCTTGCAATATCCTCAGGGGCCACCAGGGGGCCCGGGCTGCAGGTTGAGCAGCAGAATGTCTTGTAATGTTGACTGTATTTCATGAGGTTATTATAGCAGAGTTTATGACTGCCGGATTTATCAACTCATTTCTACTGTTTTATGTTACTGTTACTGTCTGTAAATCCACAGAGAGAGGGAGGGAGAGGGAGAGAGAGAAAGAGAGAAAGAGAGAGAGGGAGAGGGAGGGAGGGAGAGAGAAAGAGAGAGAGAGAGAGAGAGAGAGGGAGAGAGAGAGAGAGAGAGACAGAGGGAGAGAGAGAGAGAGAGAGAGAGAGAGAGAGAGAGAGAGAGGAGATGCCACAGTCATTTTGTCGACACCACAAAATAACATCAAAGCACTGCCAGTATGTTTTGTGTTTTGATCATTAATATATAGTTTTATTATTATTATTATTGATTTTACAGTCGATGATTGTGACAGTCTGAGAGAGCGAGAGAGAGAGAGAGAGAGAGAGAGAGTCTAGCAGCTGCATACCCCCTGCCATACCCAATTGACGCCCCTGCTGGCCATAGTTTCCCAGAACTCTAGTTTAGTTCTACATCAAGAGCAGGACCTCAACAAGGTTCCTTGTCTGCACTGTGGAAACACAACCAGAAAAAAAAAAAAAAAGTTTCAGGTTCTGGAAGGGTCTGGTTCTGCTGCTAACAGTGGCTGGTTCCCCTGTGTGTCCCCTCCCGTCCTGCAGGTGGCAGTATAGACAGCGACTGTGCCTTCGAGGGAGACTACGGCGTCCCGGAGGGCATGCAGCACATCCGCATCATGGAGGGAGTGTCTCGCTCGCTGCCCTCCTCCCCCCTGCTCAGCCACCAGGCCATCGCTGTGAGGCTGCAGCCCAACAAGAAGATAGCAGGTAGGCTACGCTAACCCGCTAACCGTCCTCCCCAGCACCGGGACCCACAGTCAATACATGTCACCGTGCTCCCCAGCACCAGGACCCACAGTCAATACATGTCACCGTGCTCCCCAGCACCAGGACCCACAGTCAATACATGTCACCGTCCTCCCCAGCACCGGGACCCACAGTCAATACATGTCACCGTGCTCCCCAGCACCAGGACCCACAGTCAATACATGTCACCGTCCTCCCCAGCACCGGGACCCACAGTCAATACATGTCACCGTGCTCCCCAGCACCAGGACCCATAGTCGATACATGTCACCGTGCTCCCCAGCACCGGGACCAAACCTCACAGTTAACACCATGCCTGCCACCATAGCCTGCGCTTTATTTTGAAGAGCCCCGAAAGCCACGTGCGTGTGCATGTTGTCTGACGATACTGAAATGGACGTTTTTTACAAATGGTCGCGAAACTAAAATCACGTGATTTTAGTTTCGCGACCATTTGGGGGGCCGACCATCACGGACCAGTGCAGCCGTGAAAAAGAGCGGTTTTGGGCCTTTCCGGCGTTATTTGCACCTTATTCAGAGATACAGCCATATTTTATGCATCAGCATAGAACTGGAGTCAATGGAGAATAGACATGCGTTTTGTGGGAATGTGGGATTAACCAACGGTACAATCTTGACAAGCAGGCTATAGCACTGCAGCCGACATGAATGACACAAGTCACTGCCATACCTTTTGATATTAATTTAAACCATATCCGTGCCGTGCGCAGACAGAGCTCGTTCATTTGGTTACAAGCAAGCATAATTCCCCATGGCCATAATATCATGGCATGGGCTCACCACGTTAATGACAGCCTGGAAACTAAAGGTGATCAGAATGCAGTGGTTGAAGAATGAAACAGGCTATAAGCATTGATGGATGAAGGCTGGCTGGTGTTGAGTGCCAGCTGCTATTATTTAGTATGAGGGGACGGTTGGTTCGAACTCCGATCTCCGGGTGGCAAAAATAAATCCAGGGCGCCCACGGGGAAGATGGTGAGCTGTGGGCACAGGTGGAGCGTGGGGTTTCATCATTAACTCCAGCATAGTGTACAGTAGTGTACAGTAGTGTACAGTAGCTACTGTATAAATTAGGAGACCCCACGGTTACCTTTGGATATTAATTTAACGCAATATCGGGCGCAATGCGCCTTTGAGTGATTAAACTAGCAATCATGTATATTTCCAGCACGGGCTGGCCATCTCACCGGTGGGCCGTGGCCCCCCCAAATAAATCATGTGTGTGCGTGTGCATTAGCCCGGTTGTTGTCAGGGAGAACAACACGTATGTTTCAGACCAGTGTGATAAATGACATGAGTTGTATCTCCTTACTGTAGCTTGTTATTATTATTATTACCCTTATTATGATTATTATTATTAATTAATGACATGGTCTGGTGTCTTCACTACCTCTGAGTTTGACTCCTTACTGTATCTTGTTATTATTTTAATGTTGTCACACTGATCTGCTGCTGGCAGGAGCATGGGTTTATTATATTTATAGAAATCATGACTTTGGGGAATTCTAGAGATTGTCATCACCATGCAGTTGGTGCTTTACTGTTGTTCCTTTTCTCTGGGATTTCTTCTCTCCGCCCTCGCATAATTAATTATAGGGCCTTGGTTTCTGCTTCACAGCGCGTGGTTGTTGAGCAACAGAAATAGCAGATCTACAAGCTGCTTTGCAGCGCGTGGTTGTTGCGTAGCAGAAATAGCAGATCTACAAGCTGCTTTGCAGCGCGTGGTTGTTGAGCAACAGAAATAGCAGATCTACAAGCTGCTTTGCAGCGCGTGGTTGTTGAGCAACAGAAATAGCAGATCTACAAGCTGCTTTGCAGCGCGTGGTTGTTGCGCAGCAGAAATAGCAGATCTACAAGCTTGAGGATCAGCTGTTTTCCTTGGACGGCGTGGCACACAACGACGTGTAGATTCTGGGTTCGCCCGTGGCGTCAGTCTAGCAAAAGCTAGGGTATGGCAAAGAAGGGAGTCGTACGCAGGTTTTGTCAGTTTGTTCCCCGGGTTTCTACGGTTTCTTGGGCTGGATATGTCAGCCTGGAACGGTTGTTCAAGTGCAGCTAAACTTGGCATGTTGGTAAACGTGCCACAATTAACAATAATGAATTGCACCTGTGCAGCTGACCTGCGGAACCTGGGAATATACCATTTTGTCAAGATGGGGAGAATAAAAGTGTAGAGAATATAATTCACCCTTTGTCAAGTCCCGCCCGTTGTCCCGCCCCTCTTCGCTCCCATTGGTTGCTGTGTCTTGGTGGGACACAAGTCATTTCTCTCCATCCACTACCATTGTAATTCAGTTTCTTCATATTGTTATTCTGTGTTCAATTCTCATTTCAAACTTGGTTTCAGTCAAATGGAGCAACTCAGGTGCAGTATAGTGACTCAGCATGTTTTTAAATGTTTTTATTTCTCCAAAAGATTTTACACAAGGCAGAAAGAGCCTGCTGGTTGGTCAGTCAGGGACCAACCAGAAGGCTGACAAAGGGTGAATTATAATACCTTGTTAAAGTGACCATTTAATAACATTTAGCATTACTGTAATTTAACAACATAATAACCAGCACAGATATACAAAGAGACATTCATGGATTTATATTTAAAAGTAACCTTTATTTTCCCCCCTATGGCAGCTCTGAGCTGCATACCCCTGCCATACCCAATTGACACCCCTGGGTTCGGCATCAGCTGCTTTAAAGGGCCACTTCACCCCTGGGACAACCCTATCTTATTTTATTGTTGTTTGGGACAACACAATCCTGAGTTATTTTTTGTGTTCAGTATGTTTTTTTTTTAGATATTTTAGTATTCAGCATGTGCTAGTGATGCATTTTGCATCATATGATGCAAAACGCATCACTGGATGATGCAAAACACATCACCAGTACATGCTGAATACTAAAATATCTAAAAAAACATACTGAACACAAAAAAATAACACAGGATTGTGTTGGTCGTGTCCCAAACAACAATAAAATAAGATAGGGTTGTCCCAGAGGTGAAGTGTCCCTTTAAAGTGTGTGTGTGTGGGGGGAGAGAGAGTCAGGATTATCCCTCTCTACCAGTTTAATCCATGTAGGATTAGGTCTCTGTCCAGCTAATAGACTCTGCTATGTTTGACACTTTTTGAAAAATATCCCAAAATGTTGAATAATTTTGAAACATAAAACAGTTTTGCAACCATGTCTATTGACTTTATTTTTCGATTTCAGTTCAATTAATCAAAAAGGCAGATAGAACTGATAGAACAACATTAACAATGTTAATATTGTCTATGCTTTATATTGATCTTGATTATATTGAGATAATATGATAATATTTGGCATTTATTTGGACAAAAAATATTTAGTATCATTTTAAACTTGAAGTACAAAGTTATTTTCAGTCAGTTCTAACCAAAATGGCTGTTATCTCAACATAATCACTAAAATATCGTCACTGTCGGGCAGAAACCTCGTATCTCCAAGTTTCAAATGTGTACGTCTTTTTGTAAAGCAAAGCCCAGCTTCATCATACAATACTGTCGCACAAAAGATCAGCTGTTTTCACTAGTTTAGTACATTTTATAGATGATAAATACAAAACGAACGGTTTTGGACATACAAGGTTTCCACCCGACAACGACGATATGCTATAAATATAAGGTGCTGGGAGTCAAAATTATAATGTAGGGGTGCCTCGGATTAAAACAATATTTATGGGGTGCCCTGAGACAAACAAGTTTGGGAACCCCTGTAGAATCATCACTTTACCAATTACAGCTCAATTGGAGTTAGGAGGTTTTTCACCATTAATGTGGAGATAGTATGGAGATCGTCCATTTATGCCCATATATGGAGATGTGCGGCCGAGCGTCTAGTCGGCGACCTAGCCAACTCGGGAACAATGTAAATATGCCCATATATGGAGATCTCTGTAGGACCCGTTATGCCCATATATGGAGATGTGCGGCCGAGCGTCTAGTCGGCGCCCTAGCCAACTCGGGAACAATGTAAATATGCCCATATATGGAGATCTCTGTAGGACCCGTTTTGACCATCTGTTTGCCTGTTTGTCATTGAGTCAGCAGAAGTGATGTCAGAATGCCCATATATGGAGATCTCTGTATCTGTGTCCCCCTGGCCAACTCGGGAACAATGTAAATATGCCCGTGTTGTCATAGGAGTGTGGGGTCATGTGGTGTATGTGATGTCAGAGCCTTTTATGAAGTGATGTCACAATGAGTCAGCGCTTGCGCAGATTTCCTCCGGAACAGCCTGATGTCAACAATCAGCTCCGCATAAGGAGATTCCGAACGTTTTGCGCCGGTTCGGAAAAAACGTGCGTCGGGTCGGGTCGAGGCCCGGCACTGCACTCCGCGCCGCGGTGGGGAACGTGCGTGCCGAATCTGAAGCCGGTGGGACGAACGGTTCTCGAGATACACGGATTACATACAGACAGACACGCACACAGACAGAGATTTGTCGCATTTATAGATAGATGAAGTCAGACCGAAATTTTATTACATACTGTACATGTAAATTATTATAATATTTGTATTTGTTGTGACCCATATAGAAACGTGTCCTGGCCCAAACTGTAGTTCAGTGAGACGGTGAAGCAGATGATGTTTATTTGTGTCCTGCTTTCATGCTGAGGGTGTTTCATTACCTGGAGGACCTGTGGTGCTAACACACATGCATTTGTTCCAGGGACCCCCAGGGACCCCCAGAAGCAAAGATTTGTTTAAAAAATCGCACCCGTGCGAAGTGAGCTGTGCAAACTAATTCCTGCGCAAATCAGTGTTGATAGGCATGCATGGCAATATTGTTTTTGTTGTGTATGATGTCAGTCTAGAGGTCTGCTCAGACTATAAAAGTCTTTATCGTCATTTCTCATCAGTTAGTTGACCAAGCTATGGATTGTAACTTGTAAGAGTGTGGTAGTGTAATGATAAGTGACCTTATTTACCTCCAGAGAGGCCTCCAGAGAGGCGAGAAGAGGCCAGAAGATGAATATTTTAGTTTTTCAAAGTCTGTTCATTTGTATTTTAAACTTGTATTAGCTGCCTATCATTTATAACCTGTAAGATTTTCCAGTCTGTCTAAAAGTGTGGTTATTTTATCGCTTATAAGTGATATTCATCTAATACAATTTTGAAATTCAAGGTTAGCACCGCTCAATAATTTTTTATGACGTATTTTACGCGGCCTAAGTTTTGGTAAAAAAACGGTCTATAGGAGCGGTTAGCACCGCTCAAAAATGCTTCTTCCCTCATGCTAGATGCAGAACAGATACACTCCTCAGCCCACCTGTTAGAGTTGGACTCTCCATACTGCTTTGTGTTTACTACCGGCAGGTCTATTATCACATAGACATAGAAAGGTAGACGCTTCCTCCAGCTCTGGGCCGTTGGTAGCCTTACATCAAGAAGCGTCTTACCGACTTGTCAGACAGTTCGGGGGGATGGTCGGCAAAACTGCAATAGTGGCTCTACACATGCACAAATGCGAAATATAGCACACCCGCCGAAGTTCTGCAAGATCTATGCGACTTGTAGGAAGCCTTGTTTAATGGGTTAGTTCGTATTTTTCAATAGAAATAGTTTTTACCAAGTGTTGGTCGGAGTGTCACTGGTTTGGTTAAACATGGCTGCACTTATCGAGTCCCCCATTCGCTCATACAAGGACATGACGTATGTGTATACATGCCCCCGACCTGTCTGACAAGTCGGTAAGATGCTTCTGCCGTCGCCCCAACGTCACAATGCGGAAGTCTCGGCAGAATCGCCTCAAAGGACAACTTTGTTTTTTTACAACAAGGGTTCATATTTAGGGCCCGAGCACACACAGTGTGTGAGGACCCTATTGTATTTGCAAAGATTATTATTCTTCCGCCGAATGAATCGTGTTTTTGAGCCGCAAAACGTACTCCAAAAGTTGCGCAACTTTGCACACACATCACAAGTGGCGAAAAATTTCGTATTTAAAAATAATCAAAAGGGGGCGTGGCCTAATGGCTCAATAGCGCCCCCTACAAAACTTCGTGCCTCAAGCCCCACCATACGGTTTCACCTACACGTACGAAAATCGGTACACATCTGTATTGTGTCCGGACTCACAAAAAAGTCTCTCGGCGCCACGTCCGAAACCAAACAGGAAGTCAGCCATTTTGACTAATTAGTGGCGTTTTGGTGTATTTTTGGACGTTTTCACGTGTCGCACTTTAACGAACTCCTCCTAGGGGGTTAATCGGATCAACTTCAAGTTCGCTCGGCATACTCAAGACACCTTAACAATGAAAAGTTATCAAAATCGTGAGTTTTCGTAAAACGTGCCCGTGGCGAAGGGTCAAACTTCCTTCACCAAACAGGAAGTGCCCCCTCTTCTGATTGGTCCATACTTGATTGTTCCTTTTTTTGGCTGTTACTCTTCAACCGTTTATCCTACAGAGTTGTGGCTGGTATCATATGACTTGATTAAGGGCGGATTCACACTGCAGTCTCGGGACCGGTCTCGAGGCTACTTGGCAGATGTTTAAACCGGTTTTGACAGTGTGAAGCGTGCGGTTTTCCTCAGAAACGGATAGCCTCGAAACCACCTCAAGAGGTAGTCTCGAGACTGCATCGTGCGACCTCGAGACCGGTGAGCCGTAGTGTGAAGCAACCAGCCTCAAAACCGGACGTGATGTCGAACGTGACCTCATCTAAAGTTGACGAGTCAGGCGTCGCCACAAATAAACACTAGGTAACAAATGTCAACATGGCAATGAGATCTGCGACTTGGTCCCATAGAGAGATTGGTTTGTTGCTTGAGATTTGGGCAGACGCGGACATCCAAACACAATTAGACAACACACACAAAAATGCAGACATCTTTTCGGTTATCAGTGAGTTTTTGCGTGCTCGTGGTTTTAACAGAAATATCGAACAATGCCGTGCTAAATTAAAGTGGCTCAAGCAACACTATCACAAAGTTAAGGATGCACTGCGCAAAACTGGCAGCTCCACAGATGTAAAGGACAAATTTATTTATTTTGATCAGGTGGACGGCATCCTTGGCCACAAACCGGCAAGTAACCCCGATACCCTTGAATCACAACCCTTCTCCCGTCCAATAAATCCCAGTCCGCCAACACCGCCAACTTCATCATCATCATCATCATCATCAGCAGCAGCAGCAGCAGCAGCAGCATCACCACCATCTCCGACTCCACCTCCCGAAGTCCCTGCAGCCGAAGACAGCATAGGACCCTTGAGTCCATCTGTGAGCCTGGCAAGCGGTATGTAGTAGTAGACCGTGTTTACATTTATTTATTTATTTTAAACTACAGACGAGGGTGCGCAGCCTTTCTTGCGGACGCAGGGATCATCGGTGACATAGCGTTAAGGAGAACTCCTTAAAGTAAAACACTAAACAGGCAGTAAAACAATAAACAGTAAAAATAACAACACCTCGCTACTCCCCAAAGGCTGTTTTGTGTTGTTGTTAAAAGTCTATTCTCTCTCAGCTCCTCACCTTTTCTGTAACTGACTTTTGGGGCACACAAATACACTGTATTTTGTTCTTTAATCTTTTTTTTAACTGACTATATCTACTGCATAGTACTGTGTTCTATTCGTCTGTCATTCAATGTTATATGAGATACTTTAATCGTTTCCTGTGGAAATAAGCTTAGTCTTTTCTAGGATCCCCTTTTAGACCTTGTACCAGTGAACTGTCCTGTCAGATAACTGTACCTTTTCACCTGCGTGAAGTTGGCACCCCATATGATGAAAACATATATGAAAATTCTGTCATTATTTAGTGCTGAATTTGTGCTGAATTGTGCCGCAAATGTTATAATTTGTGCTGGTATCAATTTTGAGATATTTCAAGTTATAGTTTTGCTGAGCCTTGCACCCCCAATTTTTTGGCTTCAAATCGGGAAAAAGGGTCTCATTCTTTAGTGCTGGATGTGCTCTAATTTGTGCCGTTGAAATCATCAATTGTGTTTTTATATATATTTATATATATATTTGTATGGTTAAGAATTGGCAGATTTAGCAGCATTACAGTGTATGGCCAGCAGAGGGTGATAGAGATAATGGTATAACATAGGAGTAGAACAGTGGTGTTATGTACAATAACTAAAAAGTGATACCAGCACAAATTATAAAATTTACGGCACAATTCAGCACTAAAGAATGACATCATTTTTATATATGTTTTCATCATATGGGGTGCCAACTTCACAGAGGTTACCTACCCCCTATGCAAACTTCTAATAAAGTCTTCAATCAATCACGAATACAAATTAAATACAAATATTTTATTTACTCCACTGCGCCCTCTAGATAATTTGTCAATGGTAATTTATATGAATAAATCTGGTTGCCTGTTATTGCAGGTGAAGGCTCTATGTTTTATGTTTTTCATACTTTTATGATGACAGGCACTTCAGAGGAGCGTGCCAGTGGCAGTGGCAGTGGTACTACTCCTGCACCTCGGAAGAGGAAAGCAAAATCCTCAGTGAGCCACCTGATGACCTCTTTTATGGACATGCAACACACACAACACACAGAATTCATGGAGGCAGAGCAGCAGCGCCAGGCTCAGGAACAACAGAGTCTCGGTGCTTGGATGAATTCTCAGGTGGAGGTATACAAAGGCTAAAATGTTTTTATAATATAGACATGTGCAAGGTCATTGTTGACCTGGCATCTACAGTGTGTATAGTTCCTACTGATAGACAGATGATAAGTTCTTGGTTAACGTTAACTTATGATCCTAGATTACAATTTCTATGCGTTTGATGTACATTATTACTTATTACTGTTTTACAAGCATGAACTTGTTATTAAGGATTGGATTAAGATCATCTGCTAAATTCCTAACTTGTAAATTGTAGATGGAGGAGCGCCGTTTACAGGCCCAGAGTCAGTCCAACAGCATGTTCATGCAAATGATGGGCAGGCTGTTCGACAGGATGACTCCTCCACCCCAGCATCATCCTCCTCAACCATTCCACCAGCATCTTCCATCATCCCACCAGCAACCTTCATCATCCCACCAGCAACCTTCATCATCCCACCAGCATCCCTCACCATTTCACCAGCATCCTCCATCATCCCACCAACATCCTCCATCATCCCACCAGCATCCTCCATTGTTCCATCAGCATCCTCCACCATTCCACCAGCAACCTTCATCCCACCAGCATGATCCATTATTCCATCCGCATCCTCCATCATCCCACCAGCAACCTTCATCCCACCAGCAACCTTCATCCCACCAGCAACCTTCATCCCACCAGCAACCTTCATCCCACCAGCAACCTTCATCCCACCAGCAACCTTCATCCCACCAGCAACCTTCATCCCACCAGCAACCTTCATCCCACCAGCATGATCCATTATTCCATCCGCATCCTCCATCATCCCACCAGCCCAACCCTTCATCATCCCAGCAGTCAGATGACACCCGGGAGCCCACCTATACAAACCTTTAAGCCCTTTGCACACAGGACAGATGTTTTTTTTTTTATATATGGGTAAAACACATTGGATTTGGGTTGCTAGGCTGTGCGAAATCCACACTCATAAAATGAGTCAATTAGTTTTTACCGCATGCGACAAGACGCACGAATCGAACTGGTTTGGATCGAGAAAAGAACGCACGGCCGCATCCACTTGTCGCACGGCAAATTCGGAGCCGGTGCATGAGGTCGTAGAGTATCATTGTTTTCTTTAAAAAAATGCAATAGTCTGTTTTGTCCATGCGAAAGAACGCGTCTGTGTGCAAAGCCCTTTAGGGTCCTTTTTTGTTGTGGAACCAATGACTTTCTAGCACACGCAAATATGATTTTTATTCTATCCATGTTTTGATGTGTTTTTTTTATTTATTTTGGCACTGTTGTGCAGACTGTATTTAATAAAATACATGTAAGAAGCAGGTTCATTGACCAGTATTTTGTTGGTTCTAAAACAGTGGTTCTAAAACAGTGGTTCTCAACCTTTTCATGCCAAGTACCACCTCAGAAAATATGTCTCTCCAAGTACCACCATAATAACTGATGTTCAAATACAGTTGCATAGACCTACCCCATCCTATTCAGTTAATGAGGCAAACTTATTCCTTGAATTCATGGAGATGTTTTAGTTTTTGTTGCATTTCTAAGCCAATAATTTGATGATGGGTCATCGGACAGATTCAGCTACTACATTTGGGAACCTACTGTGCAACCTGATTTATTTCTATTGTGATTAATCTGTTCTCAAATCTATTAACAGCTAGGTGTGCTGTCATGCACATTTCAGCGCAATAGAGAGCCCATTTCAACCAATTGCTTGATTAACTACCTGTAGTATAATTTAAATATCTCACCCCACTAGTGTATTTTCTTATTTTTGGAAAACTCGAGTACCACCAGAGGGGGGGGGTCCACGTACCACGGGTTGAGAACCACTGTTCACAATTAACACATTTAGGACTAAGGCAGATAATAAAAATGCCTTCTAAATCCAGACCAAATGTTTCTGGGCAACTACAAAAATAGTTTACTGTAACTACCCCAAAAGGGCCACACATCCTAAATGGGTATAACGTTTTCTATGAAATGTTATTACCACTTGAAAACACCCAACATTGTTGCAATCCATCCTAATTACAACTGTAAAGCTTTTTCAAAAAATTACCTATTGTCATACTACAGTGTCAGAAGTTGCAAAAATAGCCGCTCAACAAGCTCAAAATGTGGCATGGTGCGACATATTGAGCTTGTTGAGCTGCTATTTTTAGATTTTACAATATAGAACAGATAATCAGTAAAAACACACTGATCTTGAATGGGAAAATAAACATTTTATTATAAAAACAAAAACAAAATATACACGTGTGTGTAGCTCAAGGTGCTGCTGGGCCCAAAAATAAATAAACATGAATTAGAACAAAGGGAATGCACACAACTTGGTTCAACAAAAACATCCAAAAGCACATGTGCAGGGCAGTGTGGATTGGAATGGATACAGCTACAGCATCAGCACCTTAGCATCATTTGTTTTACTTTGGAGACAATACCATGAGTTATTTTATCGCCCACCTTCCTATATGACCAGCCATGTCCCTGCAGTCAGAAAGATAAGATCAACACATAATGCCGGTGTTAAAGTGAGAAATAAGTGCACAGGGCATCCCTTGTGGTGTGGGCGTCTGGGTGCACCTGAGGGGGATGAAAGTCCACTGCCTCTGGGTCTGCAGACTGTGTACTAGGCTGCAACGGTTCCTCTCCATCATAGCTCTCCTTGTGTACTTCACAGAAGTTGTGAAGTACACAGCAGGCTGTGATGGTGGCATTGATGTTGGTGATGTCACAGTCATAGCGCTTCATCAGACAGAGCCACCTTCCTTTGAGCCGGCCAAATGCTCTCTCCACAGTGGAGCGGGCCGCGCTGAGCGCCTGGTTGAATGTTCGCTCGGCTGGAGTCGCTCCAATGTCAGGGTAGGGTTTCATCAACCATGGGAGGAGTGGGTAGGCAGCATCACCCAAGAGCACTATTGGCACATCTCTACCCCCAATCCTCTCTGTGCGATGGGGGAAGAGTGTACCACTCTGACCTCTGTCAAAGACACTGGAATTGGCGAAGACTCGAGCGTCATGGACTCTCCCTGGCCATCCCACATTAATGTCCCAGAACTGTAGCTGATGGTCTACTACAGCTTGTAGAATTACCGAGTAGAAGCCCTTGCGGTTGTAGTAGTCTGCAGAGAAGCTTGGTGGAGAAAGTACACCAATGTGGGTTCCATCAATAGCCCCTCCACATTGTGGGAAACCATGCTCCCGGAAACCTTGTATGATGTTGTTGAATTCAGGTTCCGATGGAGTGTGAATGTACAATGAGAGCATGGTGTCCACAATGACCGAGATGACCTCATTGCACGTTTCACAAACTGTGGAGGTAGCAACACCAAATAAATGCGCAATGATTCTGTAGAGGGTGTTGGATGACAGTCTCACAAGGCATATGGCAACACGTTTTTCCACTGATACTGGACTTCGGAACTGGGTGACATCTCTCTCGATGTGTGGTCGAAGGATGTCACACAGCCGCATGAACGTGGCCCTTCTCATCCGGAAGTTGGCCTCCCATCTCTCATCTCTCCAGGAGGCTAGGACAAGCTCCCACCATGCCCCAGACCTCTCTTCAACCCACATCCTCCTGAAGTAGAATAGAAACGATATTATATGTTATTACAGGGGCCTCCATAGGGGGTCTGGGAGCCCTAGGGGGTCCTCAGGGTTACTACAGGGGGGGCACCAAATCTTTGAGCAATTGGAAACCTTTTTTTTTTTTTTTTAAGTATTGAAGTGGTTAAATGTCTGAAAATACCCATTAACATGAACACAACATGACAGTGCTGTCAAACTAGTATAAACTATCTATGAAATCTGTTTAAAAAAAGTTTAATCTGCAAAACAATTTTATACTGTATATAGTGGGGGGATCTGCTTCATCTCTGTCAACTTAGGGGGTCCTTGGCTGAAAAACGTTTAAGACCCCTGTGTTATTGCTTATATCATATTGAATAGTGTACAAGTACTTTTCGAGTTTAATAGAGAACAATTAAGGTAGCCTACAGTACAGTAGCTATTAAATGATAATAATCAGTGATGGGGCTAGCCTATGGGGCTCGCCCTGCATCCTGCGTCCATGACACGCGCGCATATACACACATATATATATTATATATATATATATATATATATATATATATATATATATATATATATATATATATATATAGCAACATCACTGAATAATTAAATGATCACACAAATATCCCCAAGTTATATTTGAAAGGATATTACAAATAACTTAACTTGAGACATTTTCTAAACAAGCATTGCTGAAATTTAAATAAACGTTTATGTTTCTCACCTTGGTGACCAGCGCGAGTAGTAATCAGCGATTACAGTTGTCACAAACGCATTTCTCAGCGCCGCCTGTCTCCGGTGGAATCTGCGTAACCGCGCGTTACGTGCAGATCTTATCCTTCTGACTGCAGAGACATGGCTGGTCATGTAGGAAGGTGGACGATAAAACAACTCTTGGTATTGTCTCCAAAGTAAAACAAATGATGCTAAGGTTGCTGATGCTGTAACTGGATCCATTCCAATCCACACTGCGCTGTCGAGCTCGAGCGTCTGCGTCGGAAACATGAAGAGGGGCAGAGGCGCATTGAATTGTTACACCGACTTTCGTGCCTGAATTTATTGGCGACCAGCATCAGCAATGTCGCATAGTTGATGACGTCTGTATTCACCAGCGAGGCACTATGTGAATACCGCCACCTATAGGACCGGAATGTATAGTGCTAGTGGTCTCCATGGAGGCCAGAAGGTCTGCCAATGTGAATGCTGGCCAGCGTGAACCAGCAACCGGTTTCAGAATCAGTTCTAATCAAACGGATTGCAGTGTGAATCCGCCCTAAGAGTCCTTAACCTTAATTGACGCTTCCTTCGCCAAACAGGAAGTGCCCTTCACCAAACAGGAAGTGCCTCTATAACTCATGAACCGTTTGTCGTACAGACTTGCGGCTGGTGTCATAATTTTTTTTTTCTCAAAATTTTTTTTTTCTCAAAATTTTTTTTTTCTCAAAAATTTTTTTTTTCTCAAAAATTTTTTTTTCTCAAAAATTTTTTTTCTCAATTTTTTTTTCTCAAAATTTTTTTTTCTCAAATTTTTTTTTCTCAATTTTTTTTTCTCAAATTTATTTTTTTCTCAAAAATTCTTTTTTCTCAAAATTTTTTTTTCTCAATTTTTTTTTTCTCAATTTTTTTTTCTCAAATTTTTTTTTCTCAATTTTTTTTTCTCAAATGTTTTTTTTCTCAAAACATTTTTTTTCTCAAAAATCTTTTTTCTCAAATTTTTTTTTTCTCAAATTTTTTTTTTCTCAATTTTTTTTTCTCAAAATTTTTTTTCTCCAAATTTTTTTTTCTCATAATTTTTTTTTTCTCAATTTTTTTTTTCTCAAGTTTTTTTTTCTCAAAATTTTTTTTTTCTCAAAAATCTTTTTTCTCAAACATTTTTTTTTCTCAAAAAAAATTTTTTCTCAAATTTTTTTTTCTCAAATTTTTTTCTCAACATTTTTTTTTGAGAAAAACTTTAAACTATCGTTAAAGTGCGACCCGTGATAACGGCCAAAAATGCGCCAAAACGCCACTAATTAGTCGAAATGGTTGACTTCCTGTTTGGTTTCTGATTGCCTGCTGGCCTTGTGACGTGGGTAGAGCTGCGAGGGCCCGGTCATTGCTGCTTGCAGCTTTAATTTAGATTGTAATTAGAGAAAAGAAAAAGTGAGGGTTAAAATGTTTTCATTTGCTTCGTTCTATTGTTTTATCACGTTTACCGTGCTAAAATGTGGGGCATGCGTACGTATGGGGGCATGCGTACAAGTGGCTAAATATGTCTTTTTAGACACAATAAGCCAGCAGTTTCTTTATTGCTATTTACAGTAACACTTCTAGCCCCCATATGTCACATCCAACCATGAAAGGTTGCGTTGTATCTTGGGAATGGGCTTATTCTGTGTAAAATGACATATTTAGCCACTTGTATGCATGCCCCCAAACACTGAAATAGGAATCTCTAAAACAATAGAAAGTTCTTAATAAAAATTTTAACACTCATCTTTTATATTCTTTAATTACAATCTAAAATATGAACCATTGTTGTAAAAAACTAAAGTTGTCCTGGCCATTGGTAAAAGAGGACTGGCATTTTTTAAGTCAAGCTTCCTGAATTCTGTAGGATTCTTCCTTGTGTGTCACAGAAGGCCATCTGCTATTTGCAAATAGAAACTGAGCCTTGATTGATTGATTGATTGATTGATTGATTGATTGATTGATTGATTGATTGATTTGTGTGGTACAGTACATGTACATGTAGCAACATATCTGTTTTTCGTAATTTATGAATAATATTTGATGTTTTTTTTTGTTTTGTTTTTTTCAGAAAACTTTAGGTCAGGCCTAAATGTTCATTTGAACGGCTCCCCCTCAGCTTACAACACCTCTTCTAGTTTATGAATGTCTGCAATCATTCCATCCATACGGTTATACCTCCTGCCTCCCCTCACATCGCATCCATCCATACAGTTATACCTCCTGCCTCCCCTCACATCGCATCCATCCATACGGTTATACCTCCTGCCTCCCCTCACATCGCATCCATCCATACAGTTATACCTCCTGCCTCCCCTCGCATCGCATCCATCCATACGGTTATACCTCCTGCCTCCCCTCGCATCGCATCCATCCATACAGTTATACCTCCTGCCTCCCCTCGCATCGCATCCATCCATACAGTTATACCTCCTGCCTCCCCTCACATCGCATCCATCCATACAGTTATACCTCCTGCCTCCCCTCACATCGCATCCATCCATACGGTTCTGCCTCCCCTCCCCTCACATCGCATCCATCCATACGGTTATACCTCCTGCCTCCCCTCACATCGCATCCATCCATACGGTTATACCTCCTGCCTCCCCTCGCATCGCATCCATCCATACGGTTATACCTCCTGCCTCCCCTCGCATCGCATCCATCCATACGGTTATACCTCCCCCTCCCCTCACATCGCATCCATCCATACGGTTATACCTCCTGCCTCCCCTCACATCGCATCCATCCATACGGTTATACCTCCCGCCTTCCCTCACATCGCATCGCAGACGTAACGACGGGACATGACATTAGCTTGGGAAAGCCCTGGAGCCTCAGCCTGATTCATTTTAATAACCTTCCAATTTGTTTTATTCCTGCTCCCGCTGCAATTATCACACCGATATTAGTGTGTCTAAAAGCCATTGTTCTTTACTGCTGCTTCCAGTTACAGAGGAGGGTTTGAATCTGCGCTGGAGAGTTAACTAAGACCCTGATACCTAAGAACAGTTAACTAAGACCATGTTACCTAAGTACAGTTAACTAAGACCATGTTACCTAAGTACAGTTAACTAAGACCATGATACCTAAGTACAGTTAACTAAGACCATGATACCTAAGAACAGTTAACTAAGACCATGATACCTAAGTACAGTTAACTAAGACCATGATACCTAAGTACAGTTAACTAAGACCATGATACCTAAGAACAGTTAACTAAGACCATGATACCTAAGTACAGTTAACTAAGACCATGTTACCTAAGTACAGTTAACTAAGACCATGATACCTAAGTACAGTTAACTAAGACCATGTTACCTAAGTACAGTTAACTAAGACCATGATACCTAAGTACAGTTAACTAAGACCATGATACCTAAGAACAGTTAACTAAGACCATGTTACCTAAGTACAGTTAACTAAGACCATGATACCTAAGTACAGTTAACTAAGACCATGATAGCTAAGTACAGTTAACTAAGACCATGATACCTAAGTACAGTTAACTAAGACCATGTTACCTAAGTACAGTTAACTAACACCCTGATACCTAAGAACAGTTAACTAAGACCATGATACCTAAGTACAGTTAACTAAGACCATGTTACCTAAGTACAGTTAACTAAGACCATGATAGCTAAGTACAGTTAACTAAGACCATGATAGCTAAGTACAGTTAACTAAGACCATGATACCTAAGTACAGTTAACTAAGACCATGATAGCTAAGTACAGTTAACTAAGACCATGATACCTAAGTAGTTAACTAAGACCATGATAGCTAAGTACAGTTAACTAAGACCATGATAGCTAAGTACAGTTAACTAAGACCATGATAGCTAAGTACAGTTAACTAAGACCATGATACCTAAGTACAGTTAACTAAGACCCTGATACCTAAGAACAGTTAACTAAGACCATGATACCTAAGTACAGTTAACTAAGACCATGATACCTAAGTACAGTTAACTAAGACCATGATAGCTAAGTACAGTTAACTAAGACCATGATACCTAAGTACAGTTAACTAAGACCATGTTACCTAAGTACAGTTAACTAAGACCCTGATACCTAAGAACAGTTAACTAAGACCATGATACCTAAGTACAGTTAACTAAGACCATGTTACCTAAGTACAGTTAACTAAGACCATGATAGCTAAGTACAGTTAACTAAGACCATGATAGCTAAGTACAGTTAACTAAGACCATGATAGCTAAGTACAGTTAACTAAGACCATGATACCTAAGTACAGTTAACTAAGACCATGATAGCTAAGTACAGTTAACTAAGACCATGATCCCTAAGTAGAGTTAACTAAGACCATGATAGCTAAGTACAGTTAACTAAGACCATGATACCTAAGTACAGTTAACTAAGACCATGATAGCTAAGTACAGTTAACTAAGACCATGATAGCTAAGTACAGTTAACTAAGACCATGATACCTAAGTACAGTTAACTAAGACCATGATAGCTAAGTACAGTTAACTAAGACCATGATACCTAAGTAGAGTTAACTAAGACCATGATAGCTAAGTACAGTTAACTAAGACCATGATACCTAAGTAGAGTTAACTAAGACCATGATAGCTAAGTACAGTTAACTAAGACCATGATAGCTAAGTACAGTTAACTAAGACCATGATACCTAAGTACAGTTAACTAAGACCATGATAGCTAAGTACAGTTAACTAAGACCATGATACCTAAGTACAGTTAACTAAGACCATGATAGCTAAGTACAGTTAACTAAGACCATGATAGCTAAGTACAGTTAACTAATACCATGATACCTAAGTAGAGTTAACTAAGACCATGATAGCTAAGTACAGTTAACTAAGACCATGATACCCAAGTAGAGTTAACTACGACCATGATAGCTAAGTACAGTTAACTAAGACCATGATAGCTAAGTACAGTTAACTAAGACCATGATACCTAAGTACAGTTAACTAAGACCCTGATACCTAAGAACAGTTAACTAAGACCATGATACCTAAGTACAGTTAACTAAGACCATGATACCTAAGTACAGTTAACTAAGACCATGATAGCTAAGTACAGTTAACTAAGACCATGATACCTAAGTACAGTTAACTAAGACCATGTTACCTAAGTACAGTTAACTAAGACCCTGATACCTAAGAACAGTTAACTAAGACCATGATACCTAAGTACAGTTAACTAAGACCATGTTACCTAAGTACAGTTAACTAAGACCATGATAGCTAAGTACAGTTAACTAAGACCATGATAGCTAAGTACAGTTAACTAAGACCATGATAGCTAAGTACAGTTAACTAAGACCATGATACCTAAGTACAGTTAACTAAGACCATGATAGCTAAGTACAGTTAACTAAGACCATGATCCCTAAGTAGAGTTAACTAAGACCATGATAGCTAAGTACAGTTAACTAAGACCATGATACCTAAGTACAGTTAACTAAGACCATGATAGCTAAGTAGAGTTAACTAAGACCATGATAGCTAAGTACAGTTAACTAAGACCATGATAGCTAAGTACAGTTAACTAAGACCATGATACCTAAGTACAGTTAACTAAGACCATGATAGCTAAGTACAGTTAACTAAGACCATGATACCTAAGTACATTTAACTAAGACCAGGATACCTAAGTACAGTTAACTAAGACCATGTTACCTAAGTACAGTTAACTAAGACCATGTTACCTAAGTACAGTTAACTAAGACCATGATAGCTAAGTACAGTTAACTAAGACCATGATACCTAAGTACAGTTAACTAAGACCATGATAGCTAAGTACAGTTAACTAAGACCATGATACCTAAGTACAGTTAACTAAGACCATGTTACCTAAGTACAGTTAACTAAGACCATGTTACCTAAGTACAGTTAACTAAGACCATGTTACCTAAGTACAGTTAACTAAGACCATGATACCTAAGTACAGTTAACTAAGACCATGATACCTAAGTACAGTTAACTAAGACCCTGATACCTAAGTACAGTTAACTAAGACCATGATACCTAAGTACAGTTAACTAAGACCATGATACCTAAGTACAGTTAACTAAGACCATGATATGATACCTAAGTACAGTTAACTAAGACCATGATACCTAAGTACAGTTAACTAAGACCATGATACCTAAGTACAGTTAACTAAGACCATGATAGCTAAGTACAGTTAACTAAGACCATGATACCTAAGAACAGTTAACTAAGACCATGATAGCTAAGTACAGTTAACTAAGACCATGATACCTAAGTACAGTTAACTAAGACCATGATACCTAAGTACAATTAACTAAGACCATGATAGCTAAGTACAGTTAACTAAGACCATGATACCTAAGTACAGTTAACTAAGACCATGATCTAAGTACAGTTAACTAAGACCATGATCTAAGTACAGTTAACTAAGACCATGATACCTAAGTACAATTAACTAAGACCATGATAGCTAAGTACAGTTAACTAAGACCATGATACCTAAGTACAGTTAACTAAGACCATGATACCTAAGTACAGTGCTTCAGTACAATCTCAAGTAAGGCTGAGCGATATTAGGAAAACCTTCGATAACGTTGTTGAATACCTCAATATCGATATTACTCACGATATTAGCATTATATAGTTTTTAATGTTTTTTTCTGCTTTAGGTCCACTACCTCCCTAACCCAGATAATGAATAGTATATCCATGCATGCACACTGCACAGTACACATAGAATAAAGAAATTAAATGCCTTATTTCTATTTTCCAACAATGGTTTTATTGAAATAACCACACCTGGTTACAGATGGACTGCTTTTTTGCATGTGCTACGTGCATGCATAGTGTGTCTGTTAATTAATGGGACACATACACCAATACCTCATTTCATCAATATGTATACCCCGCATAGTTGATACCTCGATATCGATAAATATTCAATATATTGCCCAGCCTTAATATCAAGGTACTTTTACTTTATTTAAGCATGTCTGTTTGATCTGCTATTTTTAGAGCGCAACACCCAGTTTTTGTGCTTCTATGCTGTTAAATGTTTGGGTGGGACTCCTGGGCCACAGTAGCCTGGGATTGGCTGCTACTAGGCCAGTATTCAGATGATAGACAAGCCAGTGGGCCAATCATGTGATGTCTCTCTGCTCTGTGGGCGGTGCTACTGAAGGATTGGCCCTCTGCACTTAGTGGTGCAACCAAACATAACATGATCCACTTGTCTTTAGTTCTACTGGATCTCTCCTCCACTAGTCTTAGATCTACTGGATTTCTTCTCCTCTAGTCTTAGTTCTACTGGATCTATAGTTCTACTGGATCTCTTCTCCTCTAGTCTTAGTTCTACTGGATATCTTCTCCACTAGTCTTAGTTCTACTGGATCTCTTCTCCACTAGTCTTAGTTCTACTGGATCTCTTCTCCACTAGTCTTAGTTCTACTGGATCTCTTCTCCACTAGTCTTAGTTCTACTGGATCTCTAAACCTCTAGTCTTAGTTCTACTGGATCTCTTCTCTTAGTTCTACTGGATCTCTTCTCCACTAGACTTAGTTCTACTGGATGGCTTCTCCACTAGTCTTAGTTCTACTGGATCTCTTCTCCACTAGTCTTAGTTCTACTGGATCTCTAAACCTCTAGTCTTAGTTCTACTGGATCTCTTCTCCTCTAGTCTTAGTTCTACTGGATATCTTCTCCACTAGTCTTAGTTCTACTGGATCTCTTCTCCTCTAGTCTTAGTTCTACTGGATCTCTTCTCCACTAGTCTTAGTTCTACTGGATCTCTTCTCCACTAGTCTTAGTTCTACTGGATCTCTTCTCCACTAGTCTTAGTTCTACTGGATCTCTAAACCTCTAGTCTTAGTTCTACTGGATCTCTTCTCTTAGTTCTACTGGATCTCTTCTCCACTAGACTTAGTTATACTGGATGGCTTCTCCACTAGTCTTAGTTCTACTGGATCTCTTCTCCGCTAGTCTTAGTTCTACTGGATCTCTTCTCCACTAGTCTTAGTTCTACTGGATCTCTTCTCCACTAGTCTTAGTTCTACTGGATCTCTAAACCTCTAGTCTTAGTTCTACTGGATCTCTTCTCTTAGTTCTACTGGATCTCTTCTCCACTAGTCTTAGTTCTACTGGATCTCTTCTCCACTAGTCTTAGTTCTACTGGATCTCTTCTCCGCTAGTCTTAGTTCTACTGGATCTCTTCTCCACTAGACTTAGTTATACTGGATGGCTTCTCCACTAGTCTTAGTTCTACTGGATCTCTTCTCCGCTAGTCTTAGTTCTACTGGATCTCTTCTCCACTAGTCTTAGTTCTACTGGATCTCTTCTCCTCTATTCTTAGTTCTACTGGATCTCTTCTCCACTAGTCTTAGTTCTACTGGATCTCTTCTCCTCTAGTCTTAGTTCTACTGGATCTCTACTCCACTAGTCTTAGTTCTACTGGATCTCTTCTCCACTAGTCTTAGTTCTACTGGATCTCTTCTCCTCTATTCTTAGTTCTACTGGATCTCTTCTCCACTAGTCTTAGTTCTACTGGATCTCTTCTCCTCTAGTCTTAGTTCTACTGGATCTCTACTCCACTAGTCTTAGTTCTACTGGATCTCTTCTCCACTAGTCTTAGTTCTACTGGATCTCTTCTCCACTAGTCTTAGTTCTACTGGATCTCTTCTCCACTAGTCTTAGTTCTACTGGATCTCTTCTTCACTAGTCTTAGTTCTACTGGATCTCTTCTCCACGTGTCTTAGTTCTACTGGATCTCTTCTCCACTAGTCTTAGTTCTACTGGATCTCTTCTCCACTAGTCTTAGTTCTACTGGATCTATAGTTCTACTGGATCTCTTCTCCACTAGTCTTAGTTCTACTGGATCTATAGTTCTACTGGATCTCTTCTCCTCTAGTCTTAGTTCTACTGGATCTATAGTTCTACTCGATCTCTTCTCCACTAGTCCCTTTTAGTCTCGTTTTTATTTGTTGACGAGGTCATCCGTTTCATGCACTTCTGTTGCTGTTGGTATATAATAGTCATGCTAGTCTAGTTGGTAGTCATGGCTGCCAGCTCCTAGCCTGGATATGGGTCTGGCCCCACTCAATTGTGAATTAATTTCCTAACCCCGAAGAGTTGGGTGACCAATCAGGGCCCAGTATTGGTCTGGTCTAAACAACTGCATGTTTCCAGTGCCAGTTTATTTTTGAGCGGTGGTCACACCGTCTCCATAGCGTGGCCGTGTGTGTAGGTATGTTTGTTTGTTTGTTTGTATGTGGGTCTGTATGTAGCCTCAAGCCTGTGGTGTAGTACCTTTTCTGACCACACATGTTAAGGGAGGGGCGCTGTTGTTCAGGCCAGGCCACACACACACACACACACACACACACACACACACACACACACACGGGGGGGGGGGGGGGGAACCACCGCTCAGTTCACACGGGTGTGATTTTTAACATAGAAGTACCAGACTCATATCCACGCAGTTATATACGTAGTGTGGCTCCCACCTGTTGTTGTGTGGAGTTCAGACTGCTGCAGACTGTACTGAATAACTGTTGTTGTGTGGAGTTCAGACTGTACTGAATAACTGTTGTTGTGTGGAGTTCAGACTGTACTGAATAACTGATGTTGTGTGGAGTTCAGACTGTACTGAATAACTGATGTTGTGTGGAGTTCAGACTGTACTGAATAACTGATGTTGTGAGGAGTTCAGACTGTACTGAATAACTGATGTTGTGTGGAGTCCAGACTGTACTGAATAACTGATGTTGTGTGGAGTCCAGACTGTACTGAATAACTGATGTTGTGTGGAGTTCAGACTGTACTGAATAACTGATGTTGTGTGGAGTTCAGACTGTACTGAATAACTGATGTTGTGTGGAGTTCAGACTGTACTGAATAACTGATGTTGTGAGGAGTTCAGACTGTACTGAATAACTGATGTTGTGTGGAGTCCAGACTGTACTGAATAACTGATGTTGTGTGGAGTCCAGACTGTACTGAATAACTGATGTTGTGTGGAGTCCAGACTGTACTGAATAACTGATGTTGTGTGGAGTTCAGACTGTACTGAATAACTGATGTTGTGAGGAGTTCAGACTGTACTGAATAACTGATGTTGTGTGGAGTTCAGACTGTACTGAATAACTGATGTTGTGTGGGAGTCCAGACTGTCCAGACTGTACTGAATAACTGGTGTTGTGTGGAGTCCAGACTGTCCAGACTGTACTGAATAACTGCCAGCCTGCATAGCGTCTTAAGACTGGGACTTGAGTCCAACATATACATCCACATCAGATGCATAAAGCACGTTGAAGTTCTCCATGCTATACAGATTATGTCCTCCCCATAGTTAGACTGTTTGTTCTATCAGCACAGCTGTGTGGTCAGAGCACCAAGAGGGAACCTCAACGGTGAAGTTCTCCTCTTCTAGGGATGTTCAACCGGCCAGCGCAAAGACACTGTGTTGAAAACGTTCACCTGGAACTGACCACGGCAGCTCCTACCTCCAGAGTAGTACACCTTGTTCTCAACTGCAATGGCGGCATGTTGCTATCGTCAGGCTCCAGCAGAACATTTCTCACACTGACCAGTAGAGGTCTCCCTCTCCCAAAGGGTTTATATGGGATCAGTGGCACCGAGGCACAAAGACGACGACTATAGGGTCGTCCAATGGAGGAAATGGATGAGTGTTGATTGTGAATTGATTGGTGAAGCAGCTTAATGCCAGTCCAGGCAGCCTGTAGCGATGCGCTGTTCAGCTGGGATGTTAAAGTAATGACGCTTGGTTGACGTTTCATTAAAGGACGCGGTTGTGATGACCACATTGTGATGTCATTGTGTGATGTCAAAACAATAATACACAATGACACCAACCTTAGTTTGTGGACATTTCATTTGTAAACAGAGCACTATTTATTAGATTTGGGTACTGCTAATTTTACAAAAAATATTAATAATAATGCCTGTACATTTCTAAATATATCGGGGGGGGGGTGCACTGCTCCAAGGGTAAAACAAGGACGGATGGATAGATGGAGACCACAGTAATCCTCCTCTCCTCTCCTCTCCTCTCCTCTCCTCTCCTCCCTAAAGCTCCCACGTTATACCCATCAACACAGAACAGCTTCCTTTAAATAACTCTCTCTCTCTCTCTCTCTCTCCCTCTCTCTCCCTCTCTCTCCCTCTCTCTCTCTCTCTGTCTCTCTCTCTCTCCTCCTCCTCCTCCTGCTCTGTGGTTGTCATGACAACAGCAGCACTGCACCATTCATGCGTTGGAGGAGACCTGGGTTCCTGTTCCCAGAGAGAGAGAGAGAGACATAGAGACACAGTGAGAGAGAGAGAGAGAGAGAGAGAGAGAGAGAGAGAGAGACATAGAGACACAGTGAGAGAGAGAGAGAGAGAGAGAGAGAGACATAGAGACACAGTGAGAGAGAGAGAGAGAGAGAGAGAGAGAGAGAGAGAGAGAGAGAGAGACAGACATAGAGACACAGTGAGAGAGAGAGAGAGAGAGAGAGAGAGAGAGAGAGAGACATAGAGAAAGAGAGAGATAGAGAGAGAGAGAGAGCCTTTCACTTCAATAGATAAGACATTCTAAGCTGCAGACACAGAGACCAGCGTTCTGTTGACGGCTTTATATTTATATTTATATGTATGTTTATGTGTGTGTGTGTGTGTGTGTGTGTGTGTGTGTGTGTTAATGTCCTCTGGTCTGACTGGCTCTCCTGTCCCTTTGGTTCAGTGGTTCAGTGGCTCTAAACCCCACAGAGATCCATGTGACACCGGGACACTGCTGCTGCTGCTGCCCGGTACTATCTAATCCTCCTCCCCCTCCTCCTCCCCCCTCCTTCCCTCTCATCCCCCCACCCACCTCTCTCTCTCTCTCTCTCTCTCGCTCGACCATATCTGCCTGGCTTGCGTATCGTTGCTGCGACGGAGGCGAGGCGGCGTGGAGCAGCCATCGTTTTGTGTGGAGAGAGAGAGAGAGAGAGAGAGAGAGAGAGAGAGAGAGAGAGAGAGAGAGAGAGAGAGAGAGAGAGAGGGGAGAGCAGAGACCTGTGGAGAAAGCTGGGGACGACACACAGATATATTTTTAGTATATTTCTCTCTTCTCTCCCCTGCGGGGTGTGTTCGGGTACTAGCTGCTGCTGGTTGGGTTCGGGGTGTCGTATTTCGTTCTTCTCTTCCGGACATTTTTATATTTCTTATTTTTTCCTCCGTGGCGTGTCTGGTTGGATGAGCCATCTGGTTGGATGAGCTGTGGGCTGTCTGGTTGGATGAGCTGTGGGCCGTCGGGCGCAGAAGGCAGGATCGTCGGGGGCGACTAGCGGGGGAGGAGAGGAGAGGGAGGGGAGGAGGGGGACCGCAGACCCCCGGACCCCCCGCTGCCATGAGGGAGCAGGACTCAGAATGGTGAGCATCCAACACACTGGACCGGACCACCGGACCGGACCACACCCTCTTTCTGTTTAGCTGCTTCTCCCACCCTCTGTGTGTGTGTGTGTGTGTGTGTGTGTGTGTGTGTGTGTCACCCCCACCCTGAGGGTGTATACTGCTGCTACACCTGTACCTGGACCATAGCTTGACCCCATGGTTGGAGGGGTTGTATGGGTTTATACTGTATATACTGTACATGTACTGTACATGGTTGTTGGTACATTAAGGCCTCTAGGGGATCACACCACGGCGTCACGGGGAGCAGATCCACAAGCAGCGAACGCGCTGCGAAGCGACGGGTTCTGAGCTTGTAGATCTGCTGCTTGTGATGTTTTTGAATTTCTATTCAACGCAGGTGGGCTGTGTTTCTACCAGCGGACGCTGGGCCTCCTCACCACGCCTCGATGCTAGGGGGGGGGGGGGGGGGGGGAGGGGGGGACATTAAGGGTTCATGTGGTGTTGACTTCACACCGACAGAGAAGAGTGCGTAGGTTGGAGAGAATATGACGTTGGTACATACACATACTGTACACACATACTGTACATACATAGACCTGGACATACAGACAGACTGTGACATATACAGACATAGTACATATACATACAGACAGACAGACAGACAGACAGACAGACATGTCATACATACATACATACATACATACATATATACAGTGCATACATACTGTACATACATACATACATACAGTACATACATACTGTACATACAGACAGACAGAGCAGTGCTTATGGAGGTATAATTCGATGTGTAAAATGATGCATTTTGTCAAAGTGCTCTCGGGTGGGGGGCTGTGTGTGTGTGTGTGTGTGTGTGTGTGTGTGTGTGTGTGTGTGTGTGTGTGTGTGTGTGTGTGTGTGTGTGTGTGTGTGTGTGACTACAGTGTAGGCTGGCATGGAGGCAGAGGGTGAATCAACCTCAAAAAGCACTGATATGCTTGTTGTTGTTGTCATCTCCCCCCACCCCCCCATTCCCCCTCGACCCCCCCCCCCCCCCCCCCAGCCCACAGCCCCTCCTCTCTGTCATTACGTTGGGCGGCTGAGAGATACTGTAGAGAGAGAGACAGAGAGACAGAGAGAGAGAGAGAGAGAGAGAGAGAGAGAGAGAGTCGGTGCGTTGCATTGGATGGATGCGTCAGTGTGGGTTTAGAGAGTGCTGAATTGTTCTCTGGAGTGTGTGTGTGTGTGTGTGTGTGTGTGTGTGTGTGTGTGTGTGTGTGTGTGTGTGTGTGTGTGTGTGTGTGTGTGTGTGTGTGTGTGTGTGTGTGCGTGCATGCGTGCGTGTAGGAGTGTGTGTGTCTGAGTGCGTGCGGTGGGCGGACAGTGTGCTTGTGTGCGTCTCCCCCCTTGTTGTCTTTTTCTCTTTATAATTATGTAGCACACTTGAGCAGAAGCGCCTCTCTGTCGACTACGCATGCTAACACTAGACGTTATAAAACGCCTCGCAACGAGGCTCCCCCCTCCTCCTCCCCCCTCCTCTCTGCCTCTCCGTCCCTGTGGTGTGGTGGTGTAGGAATATCAGCCAATCATGTGCTGGCATGCGGACTACTTCCTGTTCCTCCCACCCTGCCTTCCTTGCCTCCTGCCTGACTAGCTAGCTAGCTAGCTCCTCCCCGGGGAGTGCTAGCTAGCTAGCTCCTCCCCGGGGAGCGCTAGCTAGCTAGCAGGTGGTAAACACAGCAGCAACCAAACTATCTTTTGGGGAGAACGGGGTAAGATGAACCACTTGGTGCTTATGTTGCCCTGGAAGCAAGAATAAGTGAGATGGCAGTAAATTCAAAACATCTAGACATATTTCAGGATGTCTGCTATCATTTGAAAGTATGACAAAGGACCATAAAAATATGAGTTATTTAAAAAAAAGTGGTCATTTAGTTCAACTTGCTAAGTTGATCCAAGTAAAGGGGTAAGTTGACCCATGTGATATTCTAAACTTTAACCGTTTAAACTTGAACGTGAATGTATTTATTTATCAGAAATATTTTAATAACACATTTCCCTTTTGCAAATAGTCTTATTTCCTTTCTTACGGTTATTTAAACCCTAAGAAAAACTATTCAAACCAATGAAATGAAGTTTGTTATTCAGAATTTTTAATATTAGCAATTATTAATATAAAAAAAAACTTCCCTTAAATTAGTGTATTCATCAAAATGAAAGATCATTCAGCATAATTTGAGTAGCAAAGACCTAATAAAAATATGAATGGTGATTCAATTTACCCCAAGGCATTTGGTTCATCTTGCCCCAGAGCCACCATTTTGACAAAACCTGGCTAGCTTAATGCTTAAGGCTCATCTTTAGCTAAATGATTCACATAGTTTTATACATTGGGATATCACCAACATGCATGATATATAAGTTTAGACCTGGGTACATTTGCTTAATAACAAATCATTATACCATAAAAGTAAAACATTTACTTCGACCAGCAAAAAACACTTTTTGGGGTAGAAATATGTTTCCACTTTGCCCATGTGTCTGTCAACTCCACAGCAGGTAGAAATGATGTTTGCGTTCTTATTTTAAGGTCAAATGACAACTCATGTGTATAGTTTTAAAGATAAAGGGGGTGGTTCATCTTACCCAGCGGTTCATCTTACCCCGTTCTCCCCTATTTCATGTAGTGTAGCTACAACTACTCTATTTACTCCTACTTTTAATGTCTAACACAGGGGTCTTCAATGTGTTCAAGCCAAGGACCCCTTAGCTGAGAGAGAGATGAAGCAGGGACCCCTTAGCTGAGAGAGAGATGAAGCAGGGACCCCTTAGCTGAGAGAGAGATGAAGCAGGGACCCCTTAGCTGAGAGAGAGATGAAGCAGGGACCCCTTAGTTGAGAGAGAGATGAAGCAGGGACCCCTTAGTTGAGAGAGAGATGAAGCAGGGACCCCTTAGCTGAGAGAGAGATGAGGCAGGGACCCCTTAGTTGAGAGAGAGATGAGGCAGGGACCCCTTAGCTGAGAGAGAGATGAGGCAGGGACCCCGAGAGAGAGATGAGGCAGGGACCCCTTAGTTGAGGGAGAGATGAGGCAGGGACCCCTTAGCTGAGAGAGAAATGAAGCAGGGACCCCTTAGCTGAGAGAGAGATGAAGCAGGGACCCCTTAGTTGAGAGAGAGATGAAGCAGGGACCCCTTAGTTGAGAGAGAGATGAGGCAGGGACCCCTTAGCTGAGAGAGAGATGAGGCAGGGACCCCTTAGTTGAGAGAGAGATGAGGCAGGGACCCCTTAGCTGAGAGAGAGATGAGGCAGGGACCCCTTAGCTGAGAGAGAGATGAGGCAGGGAGAGAGAGATGAGGCAGGGACCCCCACTACATATTGTATAAAATTGTGATGCAGATTAAAAATGTTCATAGATTTCTTAGACAGCTTAGACTTGTTTGACAGCACTGTCATCATGTTGGAGTAGTGTGTATTTTCATTTAACCACTTGAACCGTCAAATACTTTTTAGTCTGCTCTTATTTTCCCTCGACACACTTTGCCAGAAATAGCAGATCTACAAGCTCCCAACATCTCGAGGCGTTGTAGACCTACCTTATGTCTAACCTCATGTTCATCCTGCACCCGATAGGCTAGGTGTAGATAACAACCAGAACAATAGAAGATAGGCTATGTGTAGATAACAACCAGAACAATAGAAGATAGGCTATGTGTAGATAACAACCAGAACAATAGAAGATAGGCTATGTGTAGATAACAACCAGAACAATAGAAGATAGGCTATGTGTAGATAACAACCAGAACAATAGAAGATAGGCTATGTGTAGATAACAACCAGAACAATAGAAGATAGGCTATGTGTAGATAACAACCAGAACAATAGAAGATAGGCTATGTGTAGATAACAACCAGAACAATAGAAGATAGGCTATGTGTAGATAACAACCAGAACAATAGAAGATAGGCTATGTGTAGATAACAACCAGAACAATAGAAGATAGGCTATGTGTAGATAACAACCAGAACAATAGAAGATAGGCTATGTGTAGATAACAACCAGAACAATAGAAGATAGGCTATGTGTAGATAACAACCAGAACAATAGAAGATAGGCTATGTGTAGATAACAACCAGAACAATAGAGATAGGCTATGTGTAGATAACAACCAGAACAATAGAAGATAGGCTATGTGTAGATAACAACCAGAACAATAGAAGATAGGCTATGTGTAGATAACAACCAGAACAATAGAAGATAGGCTATGTGTAGATAACAACCAGAACAATAGAAGATAGGCTATGTGTAGATAACAACCAGAACAATAGAGATAGGCTATGTGTAGATAACAACCAGAACAATAGAAGATAGGCTATGTGTAGATAACAACCAGAACAATAGAAGATAGGCTATGTGTAGATAACAACCAGAACAATAGAAGATAGGCTATGTGTAGATAACAACCAGAACAATAGAAGATAGGCTATGTGTAGATAACAACCAGAACAATAGAGATAGGCTATGTGTAGATAACAACCAGAACAATAGAAGATAGGCTATGTGTAGATAACAACCAGAACAATAGAAGATAGGCTATGTGTAGATAACAACCAGAACAATAGAAGATAGGCTATGTGTAGATAACAACCAGAACAATAGAAGATAGGCTATGTGTAGATAACAACCAGAACAATAGAGCTTACACAACAACTAAACCTGAGAGGTTGAGGTGACAATATGGATGATTAGGATTCTGAACTCTGAGAGTGTACAAAATGGAACCAAAACACCCTCTCAGAGTTCCAGACCATCTGTTCTGTGCAGCTCCTACACAGAACAGAAACCTACAATATGTCTCCAAAATCACTCCATGGTGTCCACGAGTCTCACATAGTCAAAAGAGGACTTGATTGATTGATTGATTGATTGATTGAATACTTTATCAGGCATGTAAATAGCACGGAGGTACAGTCAGACATTTATGCTGAAAGGATAACACTATAATATTACACAGTAGACTGAGAGGATGTTGAGAGGATCACCTTTTCACGGAGCTGACATTAAAATGCTCTTCACTCTCTCTGCACCCCCACGCACTGCTTGATTAGTGGTTCTTAACCTTCTGATTTGATTGATTGAATACTTTATGAGTATTTGGCCCTACTGCTGCATTGAAATTGTATTATTATATTGTAAAGTGTAAGATGTGTTTATTTAACTTCCTAATAACATGCGTTGTGCATGGATTAAAGTTGTCAGTTGCCACAACGCTAGGATTCCATGGAAGCCATGCATGTCTTCTATGTTAACCGAAAACAGACGATCTACAAGCCGTAGATCGGTTAATTTTGGTTATTAGTTATTTTAAGATTAAAGGGTATTTGAAGGGATCAAACTATAGCCATATAATACATGTTTAGACAAGAGGCATCTTCAGAAATGTCATCAAAGCAAAGGCTGAAGCCTCAAAGCTGTGATGTGTTCAGCTGGCTGCATGTGGAACAGCAGCCACACAGGCAGGGACGTGCTGGGCCCCTGATTCAGCCCGGGAAAAAAGAGTTGGAGAGGCTCTCATTGCGCGCTATAGAGAGAGATCTCTCTATAGCACTCATGACAAGAGACAAGCCAGTGGGCCAATTACTGTACATGAGTTATATTTCGTCGTTGTCGGGTGGAAACCTTGTATGTTCACTACTTTTGTGCGACTGCCTTGTATGATGAAGCAGGGCTTTGCTTTGCGAAAAATGTCCAAATTTGAAACTTGGAGATACGAGGTTTCTGCCCGACAGTGACGATTTACTTTGTTGGCCGCCCAGCCCCCAAAATGGAACGAAGGCCGACATTTTATTTAGAATTTTTTCCTAATGGCCGGCCTGGACCGGCCGGGAATGAACTGGCCGTTCGGGAGTTGTCCCGCTTTTCCCAATGGCCAGCACGTCCCTGCACACAGGGTTACGATGACAACACATTCCATCTTGAGATTGTATTTCTGCTTCATTCTCGTGTCAAGAGAATGTTTCTTTTTTTGTCCTTTTCATAGTTTTGTGATGGTTTGTACAAGGCGGAGGTGTTGGCGCCTACGGCCTCTGTCCACTTGCGTTAGTGTCAGATTAGCGTCACTAGCTAATCCCGATCGGACGGACAGACAGACAGACAGGGCTTTTGGGGAACTCTCTCTCTCCACCTTGTCAGCTGTCAATCAGGAACTCATCAGGCATCGACATGTGTCAGTCACAATCACTCTGCTGGTGATTGACGGATGCAGTGGTGGCCAGGGTCCAGTTCAGTCATGGATTAAAGTTGATTTCAGTTATTTAGATTCTCTAGCAGTCTGTCTTCAATGGAAGCATGTCTTCAATGGAAGCATGTCTTCAATGGAAGCATGTCTTCAATGGAAGCATGTCGCACAGTGTAAAAATAGGCGATCTACAAGCCCAGTGTTGATTTTGACAGCAAACCCTGATTTAGTTTTAGTCACATTTTAGTTATTTGTTAAGTTTTAGTTGACTAAATAGCACAAGGTTTTAGTTGACTAAATCTACCTTCGATTTAGCCTTGATGGCATCGTAATGACTGATTTTACATGCGCAAAATAGGTGATCTACAACGCTCACAACACTTTTTGAGCTTGTAGATCTGCTATTTTCAGAGTGCAACACCCAGGCACAAACAAACATTAAATGACTTGTCTTTTAGTTCTACTGGATCTCTTCTCCACTTGTCCCTCCCTAACATTTTAGTCTAGTTTTTATTTGTTGATGAAATTGTCAATATATATTTAGTCGTTAATCCTTTCACGCTGTTTCACAAATTGCATATCAGGATCTGTTTTTTTTTTATCTTTCTTTCTTTTGTGAGAATTTTTCAGTTGTGAAATTGTATTTTGCTCCTCTTAGTTACATGCCTTTGTTAGTTACATATCGTTATCGTGCCGAGTGGGAAAGGGCCTTTAGTCTTGTTTTTAATAATGCGTTTTATAGGTTATTTAAGACTTGGTGGATTTGGAATCACGAGTCTCTGTGTTCTCTCTTGATTGACCCTGGAAACTTGATTAATAATAATAATACCAATCATCATCATGAAGCCTTTAGAGGTTTAGAGGTGCTTATGGATTTATGTACAGATTGTACAGATACAGTTTAGAGGTGCTTATGGATTTATGTACAGATTGATGTACAGTAATTGCTCATGCTGTTGCTTGACCCTGGCAGCGGTGCTGCTAGCTCCTTAAAGCTCAGCTAATCCATGGAATCCATCTTTGAGCAGCACAGATACTCCTGTTACCTTCACACTGTTAACCTCTAGGTCTGATACACCTGTTACCTACAAGCTGTTAACCTCTAGGTGTCTCTGCAAGCAGAGCAGATACTCCTGTTACCTACACACCGTTAACCTCTAGGTCTGATACACCTGTTACCTACAAGCTGTTAACCTCTAGGTCTGATACACCTGTTACCTACAAGCTGTTAACCTCTAGGTCTGATACACCTGTTACCTACAAGCTGTTAACCTCTAGGTCTGATACACCTGTTACCTACACACCGTTAACCTCTAGGTCTGATACTCCTGTTACCTTCACACTGTTAACCTCTAGGTCTGATACACCTGTTACCTACAAGCTGTTAACCTCTAGGTCTGATACACCTGTTACCTACAAGCTGTTAACCTCTAGGTCTGATACACCTGTTACCTACAAGCTGTTAACCTCTAGGTCTGATACACCTGTTACCTACAAGCTGTTAACCTCTAGGTCTGATACACCTGTTACCTACAAGCTGTTAACCTCTAGGTCTGATACACCTGTTACCTACACACTGTTAACCTCTAGGTCTGATACACCTGTTACCTACAAGCTGTTAACCTCTGGGTGTCTCTGCAAGCAGAGCAGATACTCCTGTTACCTACACACTGTTAACCCCTAGGTCTGATACACCTGTTACCTACAAGCTGTTAACCTCTAGGTCTGATACACCTGTTACCTACAAGCTGTTAACCTCTGGGTGTCTCTGCAAGCAGAGCAGATACTCCTGTTACCTACACACCGTTAACCTCTAGGTCTGATACACCTGTTACCTACAAGCTGTTAACCTCTGGGTGTCTCTGCAAGCAGAGCAGATATTCCTGTTACCTACACACTGTTAACCTCTAGGTCTGATACACCTGTTACCTACAAGCTGTTAACCTCTGGGTGTCTCTGCAAGCAGAGCAGATACTCCTGTTACCTACACACCGTTAACCTCTAGGTCTGATACACCTGTTACCTACAAGCTGTTAACCTCTGGGTGTCTCTGCAAGCAGAGCAGATACTCCTGTTACCTACAAGCTGTTAACCTCTGGGTGTCTCTGCAAGCAGAGCAGATACTCCTGTTACCTACACACTGTTAACCTCTAGGTCTGATACACCTGTTACCTACAAGCTGTTAACCTCTGGGTGTCTCTGCAAGCAGAGCAGATACTCCTGTTACCTACACACCGTTAACCTCTAGGTCTGATACACCTGTTACCTACAAGCTGTTAACCTCTAGGTCTGATACACATGTTACCTACAAGCTGTTAACCTCTAGGTCTGATACACCTGTTACCTACAAGCTGTTAACCTCTAGGTCTGATACACCTGTTACCTACAAGCTGTTAACCTCTGGGTGTCTCTGCAAGCAGAGCAGATACTCCTGTTACCTACACACTGTTAACCTCTAGGTCTGATACACCTGTTACCTACAAGCTGTTAACCTCTGGGTGTCTCTGCAAGCAGAGCAGATACTCCTGTTACCTACAGTACACTGTTAACCTCTAGGTCTGACTCTGATACACCTGTTACCTGCACGCTGATTCTGCAAGCAGAGCAGAGGTTGAAAAGCTGCCGTAAATCTTTTGAAAATGGTTTGACATTTTCCTCTGTAACGACATGGCCCAAAAATAAGGGCGCCAGGTTGAAAGCCACTAAATGTGGTTCGCAAAGAGTCAGTTCACCTTGAGAAGCAGTCTGGTGGGATAGTGACGAACCTGTAGAGTCAGTTCACCATGAGAAGCAGTCTGGTGGGCTGTGATGGACCTGGAACGAGTTGCCAGATTTGGTCAGTGCTGGCTTTGTCTCCGTGGTGTGAAAGGTTAAAATAGAACCTCAGTGGGTCCACAGTGTGAAAGGTTAAAATAGAACCTCAGTGGGTCCACAGTGTGAAAGGTTAAAATAGAACCTCAGTGGGTCCACAGTGTGAAAGGTTAAAATAGAACCTCAGTGGGTCCACAGTGTGAAAGGTTAAAATAGAACCTCAGTGGGTCCACAGTGTGAAAGGTTAAAATAGAACCTCAGTGGGTCCACAGTGTGAAAGGTTAAAATAGAACCTCAGTGGGTCCACAGTGTGAAAGGTTAAGAGCAATTATGTTGTGAGTCAGTAGAGGCAACAAGGCCGCTGAAAACATCTTCAACTGAGTCTAGTGCCACACACACACACACACACACACACACACACACACACACACACACACACACACACACACACACACACACACACACACACACACACACACACACACACACACACACACACACAGCAGACAGGGAGGTAGGGAGGTGTTGGATTGAGATGTGATTGGAGCAGCTGTGTTGGAGATGAGATGCTGCCGTGGGCTTTGCTCTGGGGGGACGAGGTTCAGACGGAGAGACTTTCCAGAAAGGAAAAAAAACGTGAATAAATAAATAATAAACAATCATGATACGTAGAAAGGAGCTGTGGAGTTGGAATGAGAAAGAGCGCAGTGTGCTATTAATAGCGTTTGATAATGATTTGCTTACAAAACGGAGCAGGGGGATTATCATTATACTGTACTGTACTGTACTGTACTGTGCTGTGCTGTGCTGTGCTGTGCTGTGCTGTACTGTGCTGTACTGTGCTGTACTGTATGGTACTGTACTGTACTGTGCTGTGCTGTACTGTGCTGTGCTGTGCTGTGCTGTGCTGTGCTGTGCTGTCCTGTACTGTGCTGTGCTGTACTGTACTGTATGGTACTGTACTGTGCTGTGCTGTGCTGTGCTGTGCTGTCCTGTACTGTGCTGTGCTGTACTGTACTGTATGGTACTGTACTGTACTGTGCTGTACTGTGCTGTGCTGTACTGTGCTGTGCTGTGCTGTACTGTGCTGTGCTGTGCTGTGCTGTGCTGTGCTGTACTGTGCTGTGCTGTACTGTACTGTATGGTACTGTACTGTGCTGTGCTGTGCTGTACTGTACTGTACTGTACTGTGTTGTGCTGTGCTGTACTGTGCTGTACTGTGCTGTACTGTACTGTACTGTATGGTACTGTACTGTGCTGTACTGTGCTGTGCTGTACTGTACTGTACTGTGCTGTGCTGTGCTGTGCTGTGCTGTGCTGTGCTGTGCTGTACTGTACTGTGCTGTGCTGTGCTGTGCTGTACTGTACTGTACTGTATGGTACTGTACTGTACTGTGCTGTGCTGTGCTGTGCTGTGCTGTGCTGTGCTGTGCTTTGCTGTACTGTACTGTACTGTACTGTATGGTACTGTACTGTGCTGTGCTGTGCTGTGCTGTGCTGTGCTGTGCTGTACTGTACTGTACTGTACTGTATGGTACTGTGCTGTGCTGTGCTGTGCTGTACTGTACTGTACTGTACTGTACTGTACTGTACTGTGCTGTGCTGTGCTGCGCTGCGCTGCGCTGTACTGTGCTGTGCTGTGCTGTGCTGTGCTGTATGGCAGTGAGGGGTTCCCAACATGTTCACCTCAGCCACTGTCCACTTTCTGATTTTCGTTGCCTAAAAC
>NW_027665095.1:107500-121000 GCF_963921795.1 Nannobrachium achirus
TGACAGACATATAGAACACAGTACTATGATAGATATTTAACTCATATAACATTGAATGACAGACAGATAGAACACAGTACTATGATAGATATTTAACTCATAACATTGAATGACAGACAGATAGAACACAGTACTATGATAGATATTTAACTCATATAACATTGAATGACAGACATATAGAACACAGTACTATGATAGATATTTAACTCATATAACATTGAATGACAGACAAACAGAACACAGTACTATGATAGATATTTAACTCATATAACATTGAATGACAGACAGACAGACAGAACACAGTACTATGATAGATATTTAACTCATATAACATTGAATGACAGACAGACAGAACACAGTACTATGATAGATGTCAGGTACATGGGTATCTTAGTGGTGTAGTGTATCTTGTAGACCAGTATTTAGTCAGGTACATGGGTATCTTAGTGGTGTAGTGTATCTTGTAGACCAGTATTTAGTCAGGTACATGGTATCTTGGTGGTGTAGTGTATCTTGTAGACCAGTATTTAGTCAGGTACATGGGTATCTTAGTGGTGTAGTGTATCTTGTAGACCAGTATTTAGTCAGGTACATGGATATCCAAGTGGTGTAGTGTATCTTGTAGACCAGTATTTAGTCAGGTACATGGGTATCTTAGTGGTGTAGTGTATCTTGTAGACCAGTATTTAGCCAGGTACATGGGTATCTTAGTGGTGTAGTGTATCTTGTAGACCAGTATTTAGCCAGGTACATGGGTATCATAGTGGTGTAGTGTATCTTGTAGACCAGTATTTAGTCAGGGACATGGGTATCATAGTGGTGTAGTGTATCTTGTAGACCAGTATTTAGCCAGGTACATGGGTATCTTAGTGGTGTAGTGTATCTTGTAGACCAGTATTTAGCCAGGTACATGGGTATCTTAGTGGTGTAGTGTATCTTGTAGACCAGTATTTAGTCAGGTACATGGGTATCATAGTGGTGTAGTGTATCTTGTAGACCAGTATTTAGTCAGGTACATGGTATCTTAGTGGTGTAGTGTATCTTGTAGACCAGTATTTAGCCAGGTACATGGGTATCTTAGTGGTGTAGTGTATCTTGTAGACCAGTATTTAGTCAGGTACATGGGTATCATAGTGGTGTAGTGTATCTTGTAGACCAGTATTTAGTCAGGTACATGGTATCTTAGTGGTGTAGTGTATCTTGTAGACCAGTATTTAGCCAGGTACATGGTATCATAGTGGTGTAGTGTATCTTGTAGACCAGTATTTAGTCAGGTACATGGGTATCTTAGTGGTGTAGTGTATCTTGTAGACCCGACAGAGACGATAATAGAACGGGTGTTGATTTGAAGCGCTGTGAGAAACAGCTCACGGTGGATTAGTTCACTTTGAACTTCAGCCGAACCAATTAACCACCAATTATACCTCCCACCCCCACCCCACACCCACCAAGATACACCACACACACATACATAGTATTTACACACACCAAGATACACCACACACACATACATAGTATTTACACACACCAAGATACACCACACACACATACATAGTATTTACACACACCAAGATACACCACACACACATACATAGTATTTACACACACCAAGATACTCCACACACACATACATAGTATTTACACACACCAAGATACACCACACACACACATACATAGTATTTACATACACCAAGATACACACACACACACACACACACACACACACACACACACACACACACACACACACACACACACACACACACACACACACACATACATAGTATTAACACACACCAAGATACACCACACACACATACATAGTATTTACACACACCAAGATACTCCACACACACATACATAGTATTTACATACACCAAGATACACCACACACACATACATAGTATTTACATACACCAAGATACACCACACACACATACATAGTATGTACACACACCAAGATACACCACACACACATACATAGTATGTACACACACCAAGATACACCACACACACATACATAGTATTTACACACACCAAGATACACCACACACACATACATAGTATTAACACACACCAAGATACACCACACACAGAATACACATAAAGAAACATTGATTGATTGTCCAAGCTGTGAGTTATGGATACAACATTCTCCAGCTGCCATGCTTTCTCTATACATATAGAGCTCAACTACCAGAGGTAATGCTTTCTCTATACATATAGAGCTCAACTTCCAGAGGTAATGCTTTCTCTATACATATAGAGCTCAACTACCAGAGGTAATGCTTTCTCTATACATATAGAGCTCAACTACCAGAGGTAATGCTTTCTCTATACATATAGAGCTCAACTACCAGAGGTAATGCTTTCTCTATACATATAGAGCTCAACTTCCAGAGGTAATGCTTTCTCTATACATATAGAGCTCAACTTCCAGAGGTAATGCTTTCTCTATACATATAGAGCTCAACTTCCAGAGGTAATGCTTTCTATACATATAGAGCTCAACTACCAGAGGTAATGCTTTCTCTATACATATAGAGCTCAACTACCAGAGGTAATGCTTTCTCTATACATATAGAGCTCAACTACCAGAGGTAATGCTTTCTCTATACATATAGAGCTCAACTACCAGAGGTAATGCTTTCTCTATACATATAGAGCTCAACTACTGTACCAGAGGTAATGCTTTCTCTATACATATAGAGCTCAACTTCCAGAGGTAATGCTTTCTCTATACATATAGAGCTCAACTACCAGAGGTAATGCTTTCTCTATACATATAGAGCTCAACTTCCAGAGGTAATGCTTTCTCTATACATATAGAGCTCAACTACCAGAGGTAATGCTTTCTCTATACATATAGAGCTCAACTACCAGAGGTAATGCTTTCTCTATACATATAGAGCTCAACTTCCAGAGGTAATGCTTTCTCTATACATATAGAGCTCAACTACCAGAGGTAATGCTTTCTCTATACATATAGAGCTCAACTTCCAGAGGTAATGCTTTCTCTATACATATAGAGCTCAACTTCCAGAGGTAATGCTTTCTCTATACATATAGAGCTCAACTACCAGAGGTAATGCTTTCTCTATACATATAGAGCTCAACTACCAGAGGTAATGCTTTCTCTATACATATAGAGCTCAACTACCAGAGGTAATGCTTTCTCTATACATATAGAGCTCAACTACCAGAGGTAATGCTTTCTCTATACATATAGAGCTCAACTACCAGAGGTAATGCTTTCTCTATACATATAGAGCTCAACTACCAGAGGTAATGCTTTCTCTATACATATAGAGCTCAACTACCAGAGGTAATGCTTTCTCTATACATATAGAGCTCAACTTCCAGAGGTAATGCTTTCTCTATACATATAGAGCTCAACTTCCAGAGGTAATGCTTTCTCTATACATATAGAGCTCAACTACCAGAGGTAATGCTTTCTCTATACATATAGAGCTCAACTACCAGAGGTAATGCTTTCTCTATACATATAGAGCTCAACTACCAGAGGTAATGCTTTCTCTATACATATAGAGCTCAACTACCAGAGGTAATGCTTTCTCTATACATATAGAGCTCAACTTCCAGAGGTAATGCTTTCTCTATACATATAGAGCTCAACTACCAGAGGTAATGCTTTCTCTATACATATAGAGCTCAACTACCAGAGGTAATGCTTTCTCTATACATATAGAGCTCAACTACCAGAGGTAATGCTTTCTCTATACATATAGAGCTCAACTTCCAGAGGTAATGCTTTCTCTATACATATAGAGCTCAACTACCAGAGGTAATGCTTTCTCTATACATATAGAGCTCAACTACCAGAGGTAATGCTTTCTCTATACATATAGAGCTCAACTACCAGAGGTAATGCTTTCTCTATACATATAGAGCTCAACTACCAGAGGTAATGCTTTCTCTATACATATAGAGCTCAACTACCAGAGGTAATGCTTTCTCTATACATATAGAGCTCAACTACCAGAGGTAATGCTTTCTCTATACATATAGAGCTCAACTTCCAGAGGTAATGCTTTCTCTATACATATAGAGCTCAACTACCAGAGGTAATGCTTTCTCTATACATATAGAGCTCAACTACCAGAGGTAATGCTTTCTCTATACATATAGAGCTCAACTTCCAGAGGTAATGCTTTCTCTATACATATAGAGCTCAACTACCAGAGGTAATGCTTTCTCTATACATATAGAGCTCAACTTCCAGAGGTAATGCTTTCTCTATACATATAGAGCTCAACTTCCAGAGGTAATGCTTTCTCTATACATATAGAGCTCAACTACCAGAGGTAATGCTTTCTCTATACATATAGAGCTCAACTACCAGAGGTAATGCTTTCTCTATACATATAGAGCTCAACTACCAGAGGTAATGCTTTCTCTATACATATAGAGCTCAACTACCAGAGGTAATGCTTTCTCTATACATATAGAGCTCAACTACCAGAGGTAATGCTTTCTCTATACATATAGAGCTCAACTACCAGAGGTAATGCTTTCTCTATACATATAGAGCTCAACTACCAGAGGTAATGCTTTCTCTATACATATAGAGCTCAACTTCCAGAGGTAATGCTTTCTCTATACATATAGAGCTCAACTTCCAGAGGTAATGCTTTCTCTATACATATAGAGCTCAACTACCAGAGGTAATGCTTTCTCTATACATATAGAGCTCAACTACCAGAGGTAATGCTTTCTCTATACATATAGAGCTCAACTTCCAGAGGTAATGCTTTCTCTATACATATAGAGCTCAACTACCAGAGGTAATGCTTTCTCTATACATATAGAGCTCAACTACCAGAGGTAATGCTTTCTCTATACATATAGAGCTCAACTACCAGAGGTAATGCTTTCTCTATACATATAGAGCTCAACTTCCAGAGGTAATGCTTTCTCTATACATATAGAGCTCAACTACCAGAGGTAATGCTTTCTCTATACATATAGAGCTCAACTACCAGAGGTAATGCTTTCTCTATACATATAGAGCTCAACTACCAGAGGTAATGCTTTCTCTATACATATAGAGCTCAACTACCAGAGGTAATGCTTTCTCTATACATATAGAGCTCAACTACCAGAGGTAATGCTTTCTCTATACATATAGAGCTCAACTACCAGAGGTAATGCTTTCTCTATACATATAGAGCTCAACTTCCAGAGGTAATGCTTTCTCTATACATATAGAGCTCAACTACCAGAGGTAATGCTTTCTCTATACATATAGAGCTCAACTACCAGAGGTAATGCTTTCTCTATACATATAGAGCTCAACTACCAGAGGTAATGCTTTCTCTATACATATAGAGCTCAACTACCAGAGGTAATGCTTTCTCTATACATATAGAGCTCAACTTCCAGAGGTAATGCTTTCTCTATACATATAGAGCTCAACTACCAGAGGTAATGCTTTCTCTATACATATAGAGCTCAACTACCAGAGGTAATGCTTTCTCTATACATATAGAGCTCAACTACCAGAGGTAATGCTTTCTCTATACATATAGAGCTCAACTTCCAGAGGTAATGCTTTCTCTATACATATAGAGCTCAACTACCAGAGGTAATGCTTTCTCTATACATATAGAGCTCAACTACCAGAGGTAATGCTTTCTCTATACATATAGAGCTCAACTACCAGAGGTAATGCTTTCTCTATACATATAGAGCTCAACTACCAGAGGTAATGCTTTCTCTATACATATAGAGCTCAACTACCAGAGGTAATGCTTTCTCTATACATATAGAGCTCAACTACCAGAGGTAATGCTTTCTCTATACATATAGAGCTCAACTTCCAGAGGTAATGCTTTCTCTATACATATAGAGCTCAACTACCAGAGGTAATGCTTTCTCTATACATATAGAGCTCAACTACCAGAGGTAATGCTTTCTCTATACATATAGAGCTCAACTACCAGAGGTAATGCTTTCTCTATACATATAGAGCTCAACTACCAGAGGTAATGCTTTCTCTATACATATAGAGCTCAACTACCAGAGGTAATGCTTTCTCTATACATATAGAGCTCAACTACCAGAGGTAATGCTTTCTCTATACATATAGAGCTCAACTTCCAGAGGTAATGCTATCTCTATACATATAGAGCTCAACTACCAGAGGTAATGCTTTCTCTATACATATAGAGCTCAACTACCAGAGGTAATGCTTTCTCTATACATATAGAGCTCAACTACCAGAGGTAATGCTTTCTCTATACATATAGAGCTCAACTACCAGAGGTAATGCTTTCTCTATACATATAGAGCTCAACTACCAGAGGTAATGCTTTCTCTATACATATAGAGCTCAACTACCAGAGGTAATGCTTTCTCTATACATATAGAGCTCAACTACCAGAGGTAATGCTTTCTCTATACATATAGAGCTCAACTACCAGAGGTAATGCTTTCTCTATACATATAGAGCTCAACTTCCAGAGGTAATGCTTTCTCTATACATATAGAGCTCAACTACCAGAGGTAATGCTTTCTCTATACATATAGAGCTCAACTACCAGAGGTAATGCTTTCTCTATACATATAGAGCTCAACTACCAGAGGTAATGCTTTCTCTATACATATAGAGCTCAACTACCAGAGGTAATGCTTTCTCTATACATATAGAGCTCAACTTCCAGAGGTAATGCTTTCTCTATACATATAGAGCTCAACTACCAGAGGTAATGCTTTCTCTATACATATAGAGCTCAACTTCCAGAGGTAATGCTTTCTCTATACATATAGAGCTCAACTACCAGAGGTAATGCTTTCTCTATACATATAGAGCTCAACTTCCAGAGGTAATGCTTTCTCTATACATATAGAGCTCAACTTCCAGAGGTAATGCTTTCTCTATACATATAGAGCTCAACTACCAGAGGTAATGCTTTCTCTATACATATAGAGCTCAACTACCAGAGGTAATGCTTTCTCTATACATATAGAGCTCAACTACCAGAGGTAATGCTTTCTCTATACATATAGAGCTCAACTTCCAGAGGTAATGCTTTCTCTATACATATAGAGCTCAACTACCAGAGGTAATGCTTTCTCTATACATATAGAGCTCAACTACCAGAGGTAATGCTTTCTCTATACATATAGAGCTCAACTTCCAGAGGTAATGCTTTCTCTATACATATAGAGCTCAACTTCCAGAGGTAATGCTTTCTCTATACATATAGAGCTCAACTTCCAGAGGTAATGCTTTCTCTATACATATAGAGCTCAACTACCAGAGGTAATGCTTTCTCTATACATATAGAGCTCAACTACCAGAGGTAATGCTTTATCTATACATATAGAGCTCAACTTCCAGAGGTAATGCTATCTCTATACATATAGAGCTCAACTACCAGAGGTAATGCTTTCTCTATACATATAGAGCTCAACTACCAGAGGTAATGCTTTCTCTATACATATAGAGCTCAACTACCAGAGGTAATGCTTTCTCTATACATATAGAGCTCAACTACCAGAGGTAATGCTATCTCTATACATATAGAGCTCAACTACCAGAGGTAATGCTTTCTCTATACATATAGAGCTCAACTACCAGAGGTAATGCTTTCTCTATACATATAGAGCTCAACTACCAGAGGTAATGCTATCTCTATACATATAGAGCTCAACTACCAGAGGTAATGCTATCTCTATACATATAGAGCTCAACTACCAGAGGTAATGCTTTCTCTATACATATAGAGCTCAACTACCAGAGGTAATGCTTTCTCTATACATATAGAGCTCAACTACCAGAGGTAATGCTTTCTCTATACATATAGAGCTCAACTTCCAGAGGTAATGCTTTCTCTATACATATAGAGCTCAACTACCAGAGGTAATGCTTTCTCTATACATATAGAGCTCAACTACCAGAGGTAATGCTTTCTCTATACATATAGAGCTCAACTACCAGAGGTAATGCTTTCTCTATACATATAGAGCTCAACTACCAGAGGTAATGCTTTCTCTATACATATAGAGCTCAACTTCCAGAGGTAATGCTTTCTCTATACATATAGAGCTCAACTACCAGAGGTAATGCTTTATCTATACATATAGAGCTCAACTTCCAGAGGTAATGCTATCTCTATACATATAGAGCTCAACTACCAGAGGTAATGCTTTCTCTATACATATAGAGCTCAACTTCCAGAGGTAATGCTTTCTCTATACATATAGAGCTCAACTTCCAGAGGTAATGCTTTCTCTATACATATAGAGCTCAACTTCCAGAGGTAATGCTTTCTCTATACATATAGAGCTCAACTACCAGAGGTAATGCTTTCTCTATACATATAGAGCTCAACTTCCAGAGGTAATGCTTTCTCTATACATATAGAGCTCAACTACCAGAGGTAATGCTTTCTCTATACATATAGAGCTCAACTACCAGAGGTAATGCTTTCTCTATACATATAGAGCTCAACTACCAGAGGTAATGCTTTCTCTATACATATAGAGCTCAACTACCAGAGGTAATGCTTTCTCTATACATATAGAGCTCAACTACCAGAGGTAATGCTTTCTCTATACATATAGAGCTCAACTTCCAGAGGTAATGCTTTCTCTATACATATAGAGCTCAACTACCAGAGGTAATGCTTTCTCTATACATATAGAGCTCAACTACCAGAGGTAATGCTTTCTCTATACATATAGAGCTCAACTACCAGAGGTAATGCTTTCTCTATACATATAGAGCTCAACTACCAGAGGTAATGCTTTCTCTATACATATAGAGCTCAACTTCCAGAGGTAATGCTTTCTCTATACATATAGAGCTCAACTACCAGAGGTAATGCTTTCTCTATACATATAGAGCTCAACTTCCAGAGGTAATGCTTTCTCTATACATATAGAGCTCAACTACCAGAGGTAATGCTTTCTCTATACATATAGAGCTCAACTTCCAGAGGTAATGCTTTCTCTATACATATAGAGCTCAACTTCCAGAGGTAATGCTTTCTCTATACATATAGAGCTCAACTTCCAGAGGTAATGCTTTCTCTATACATATAGAGCTCAACTACCAGAGGTAATGCTTTCTCTATACATATAGAGCTCAACTACCAGAGGTAATGCTTTCTCTATACATATAGAGCTCAACTTCCAGAGGTAATGCTTTCTCTATACATATAGAGCTCAACTACCAGAGGTAATGCTATCTCTATACATATAGAGCTCAACTACCAGAGGTAATGCTTTCTCTATACATATAGAGCTCAACTTCCAGAGGTAATGCTTTCTCTATACATATAGAGCTCAACTACCAGAGGTAATGCTTTCTCTATACATATAGAGCTCAACTACCAGAGGTAATGCTTTCTCTATACATATAGAGCTCAACTACCAGAGGTAATGCTTTCTCTATACATATAGAGCTCAACTACCAGAGGTAATGCTTTCTCTATACATATAGAGCTCAACTACCAGAGGTAATGCTTTCTCTATACATATAGAGCTCAACTACCAGAGGTAATGCTTTCTCTATACATATAGAGCTCAACTACCAGAGGTAATGCTTTCTCTATACATATAGAGCTCAACTTCCAGAGGTAATGCTTTCTCTATACATATAGAGCTCAACTACCAGAGGTAATGCTTTCTCTATACATATAGAGCTCAACTACCAGAGGTAATGCTTTCTCTATACATATAGAGCTCAACTACCAGAGGTAATGCTTTCTCTATACATATAGAGCTCAACTACCAGAGGTAATGCTTTCTCTATACATATAGAGCTCAACTACCAGAGGTAATGCTTTCTCTATACATATAGAGCTCAACTACCAGAGGTAATGCTTTCTCTATACATATAGAGCTCAACTACCAGAGGTAATGCTTTCTCTATACATATAGAGCTCAACTACCAGAGGTAATGCTTTCTCTATACATATAGAGCTCAACTACCAGAGGTAATGCTTTCTCTATACATATAGAGCTCAACTACCAGAGGTAATGCTTTCTCTATACATATAGAGCTCAACTACCAGAGGTAATGCTTTCTCTATACATATAGAGCTCAACTACCAGAGGTAATGCTTTCTCTATACATATAGAGCTCAACTACCAGAGGTAATGCTTTCTCTATACATATAGAGCTCAACTACCAGAGGTAATGCTTTCTCTATACATATAGAGCTCAACTACCAGAGGTAATGCTTTCTCTATACATATAGAGCTCAACTACCAGAGGTAATGCTTTCTCTATACATATAGAGCTCAACTACCAGAGGTAATGCTTTCTCTATACATATAGAGCTCAACTACCAGAGGTAATGCTTTCTCTATACATATAGAGCTCAACTACCAGAGGTAATGCTTTCTCTATACATATAGAGCTCAACTACCAGAGGTAATGCTTTCTCTATACATATAGAGCTCAACTACCAGAGGTAATGCTTTCTCTATACATATAGAGCTCAACTACCAGAGGTAATGCTTTCTCTATACATATAGAGCTCAACTACCAGAGGTAATGCTTTCTCTATACATATAGAGCTCAACTACCAGAGGTAATGCTTTCTCTATACATATAGAGCTCAACTACCAGAGGTAATGCTTTCTCTATACATATAGAGCTCAACTACCAGAGGTAATGCTTTCTCTATACATATAGAGCTCAACTACCAGAGGTAATGCTTTCTCTATACATATAGAGCTCAACTACCAGAGGTAATGCTTTCTCTATACATATAGAGCTCAACTACCAGAGGTAATGCTTTCTCTATACATATAGAGCTCAACTACCAGAGGTAATGCTTTCTCTATACATATAGAGCTCAACTACCAGAGGTAATGCTTTCTCTATACATATAGAGCTCAACCTTCCCAGAGGTAATGCTTTCTCTATACATATAGAGCTCAACTACCAGAGGTAATGCTTTCTCTATACATATAGAGCTCAACTACCAGAGGTAATGCTTTCTATACATATAGAGCTCAACTACCAGAGGTAATGCTTTCTCTATACATATAGAGCTCAACTACCAGAGGTAATGCTTTCTCTATACATATAGAGCTCAACTTCCAGAGGTAATGCTTTCTCTATACATATAGAGCTCAACTACCAGAGGTAATGCTTTCTCTATACATATAGAGCTCAACTACCAGAGGTAATGCTTTCTCTATACATATAGAGCTCAACTTCCAGAGGTAATGCTATCTCTATACATATAGAGCTCAACTACCAGAGGTAATGCTTTCTCTATACATATAGAGCTCAACTTCCAGAGGTAATGCTTTCTCTATACATATAGAGCTCAACTACCAGAGGTAATGCTTTCTCTATACATATAGAGCTCAACTACCAGAGGTAATGCTTTCTCTATACATATAGAGCTCAACTACCAGAGGTAATGCTTTCTCTATACATATAGAGCTCAACTACCAGAGGTAATGCTTTCTCTATACATATAGAGCTCAACTACCAGAGGTAATGCTTTCTCTATACATATAGAGCTCAACTACCAGAGGTAATGCTTTCTCTATACATATAGAGCTCAACTACCAGAGGTAATGCTTTCTCTATACATATAGAGCTCAACTTCCAGAGGTAATGCTTTCTCTATACATATAGAGCTCAACTTCCAGAGGTAATGCTTTCTCTATACATATAGCTGCCAGGTAATGCACCAGATCTCCACTGGGCACAGAGGGACCGCTGTCCTCTCTGTAAATTAAAAGAAACATATGGTTCAGTGCCACAGTCCTCTTTACATTGGATGCAACTTCATAACTTTGATTTTTTACAAGTGTCCACCCTCCATTGCTCCTGATGTAATATTGATCATTTGTATTTAACCATATTTATATTTCATTGGAGGCTGTTCATGAAATATAAGTTTAAATCAGAAATTGAAAACATTAAAGACAGTCTCTCATCAGTCAGTAAGGCGGTTCCACAGTCTAATCATTTCACATCTCTGCCTCCCAACCTGTAACATAAACATAACTTCCATGTACAGATTATTGATGTTTTGAAACGTATTGAATAGGTTCTTGGTCTATAAGTAATTATTTTGGATGACTATTTCTATGCATTTGATGTGTTGATGTATTGATGTATTATAACCTCGTGTGGTTAATGTAAATCACTGGATTAAGAGCGTCTGCTAAATGCAGACAGAGCTCTCATAGTCTCTACAGTGAGAGACATACTGTATACAGTAACTAACCTGTATAATATCACATTAAGAAAGTGTCTAGAGTGCATGTTAATAAAGGACATGCTGTATGTGGGCCGTTAAAAGTTAAAACACGGTTCAATCAGTCAGTGACAGACAGAAGCTGTTTCTAACCATGTGTTCTGTTCTGCCACCTGTTTTACTAGGGGGACATGTTTGTTGTGTCTTCATGGCCTGTAGCCAATGGAGACAGCCACTGTGTGTGTGTGTGTGTGTGTGTGTGTGTGTGTGTGTGTGTGTGTGTGTGTGTGTGTGTGTGTGTGTGTGTGTGTGTGTGTGTGTGTGTGTGTGTGTGTGTGCGTGCGTGCGTGCGTGCGTGTGTGTGTGCTTGTACATTATGTACAGTACGTGCATTCATAACATAGCTGCTATATGGCCTCTGTGGGGTGGACACCTCATCTGTCAGAAAAGTAGATTTTTCAGGATTAAAATTCACAAATAACAAAAATATCAAAATCGACAAGCTACTAGTCGACAAGCTTAGGTAGTGCTACTTCTGATGATTTAGTGTGACGCTGTAGTGTGTAGTGTGTATGTGTAACGTTAACTTGGACCTCTTCTACACGTGTATGTTTGTAATCTTTGTATGTATTGTACTGTATGTAAGTATGCATATTTTAGTATGCATACTGTATGTATGAATGCATGTGTGCAAGCATGCATGCAGACAGACAGACAGACAGACATGATGCTTGTATGTGTGGCAGCTGGACAGAACAGCTGGGTGTGTGTTTGTTTTGTCCTCTGTTCTTTCAACCGTTTAACCATCCACTACTGTATTATACTGTACATGTACTGTACATGTGTATGTTCTATACTGTACTGTACAGTATGTTGACACACAACATGTTCAATACCTGTGCAGTGTGCCGAGGGTCCCCAGACTAGGGGCCCCAGACTGGGGGGTCCCCAGACTACCCAGACTGGGGGGGTCCCCAGACTACCCAGACTGGGGGGGTCCCCACACCATGCATGCACACTGCATAGTACACAACCAGTAAGACTCCCTAATTGGGAGATAAGCGACCGTCACGTGGCATATACAAACCTTAGAAGGCAGTTGTAGCCAATCAGGAGGGAATATGGGAAATGGGACAGATGCATGTTGATGACATGACTTTAGAGATACTGTGTACCGCTTTGCGTGATTTTAGGGCAAAATCTGTAGGAGCAGTGTCCAGAAATGTTTTTGGCAAGAATCGGCCCCATGGTGGTGCTAGAAGAGGGCCATGTGAGAAATTGTGGTTTGGCAGCCAAGGAGTGT
>NW_027665095.1:126200-156200 GCF_963921795.1 Nannobrachium achirus
GTGGGTGTGGCAGGTCTGATGATCCTGTTAGTATAAAGCAGGATTAAGGGTTAATGTCACACTGTTGGACTTGGAGATCAACTGTTTACACACTGTGACAGAGCAGCAGTTGTTTGTTTAGTCTTAACTACTTTATTGAACCACCTCAACCTGTTTAGTCTTAACTACTTTATTGAACCACCTCAACCTGTTTAGTCTTAACTACTTTATTTAACCACCTCAACCTGTTTAGTCTTAACTACTTTATTTAACCAGCTCAACCCGGTTGGCACTACCTTGTCTCTACAGTGACATGTTCGTCTACTACAGGGTTCCCCAATTAGTTTTCCCCAAGGGCCAAATTATGTCTAGGGTACCAAGCTGAGGGCCACAACATTGCAGGGGGCGACGGTGGCGTTCCCACTACTCCAGCGACAGTTCAGATATCGTCGTTGTCAGGTGAAAATCTTGCATGTCCAAAACCGTTCGTTTTGTATTTATAATTTTAAAAATGATTTAAACTAGTGAAAACAGCCGAACTACAAGCACACAACGCCTCGCAAAAGCGAGGCGTTGTTTGCTTGTAGATCTGCTGTTTTCACTACTTTTGTGCGACGGCCTTGTTTGATGAAACATAGCTTTACTTTACGAAAGAACGGACACATTTTGAGATACGGGTTTTCCACCCGACAACGACGATATACTAGTGTTGTTGCTGCTCTTATACCACCATTATTACTGGGGTTGGTGGGGGCCAGAGGCGTCGCGCTGCTAGACTTGTTGTCAACCACTTTGACCCGTTGTTGTGAAGCATAAAACTACAAACTCATAGCGCTATGAGCTTGTAGATCTGCAAAAGGTTATCACGGTGGATCTTGGCGACTAATTGTCATTTTTGGCATTGGAACATAGAAGTAAAAAATCATATTTCTGTTTCATTCCAAGCTTAGTAAACACAACTCACACGGGGCAGATACGTGTCAAATAACTACATTATAATTAAACTACGTACGTGCGTGCGTGCGTGCGTGCGTGCGTGCGTGCGTGCGTGCGTGCGTGCGTGCGTTTGGGTGCCACCCATCCGGTTGAAGCACTGATGACTCATCAATAATCAGAACTAACAGTGTTGTTTTAATAACATCCTTATCTCTGGTCAAATACTGATGCTGGCCAGGGATTACTGATTACAAGGAACTGAGTACATTTACTCAACTACTGTACTTGAGTACAATTATTATTGACTACAACGGACTTGACTTGAGTGTTTCCAATTTTCATTGCTTTTCTTTTATTTTTATTTTTTTACTTCTTCTCCACTACATTCTCAGAGAAAAATGTCACATACTCTTTACTCCACTGCAAGTATTTGACTGCTTTAGTTACTGTTACTGGTTAGATTGTACAATTAGTTAATTTAACAAAAAAAAATTAATTAACCACAGGACATTCTGCATAATGAGTACATTCAGTAAATCTCGAAAGACACTAGGAGGTGCTCTTATTTGGCCCCTCATTGATTACGGAGTCCTTGTCTGGTATCCCGACGCCCCAGCTGCCTTAAAGTTAAAGCTCCAAACAGCCCAGAACAAACTAATTAGGGTTGTGCTTGGTCTTCCACCTCAGACCCACCTTACCGATCATCACCACGAAAGCGTGGGGTGGCTCAAAGTAGCTGACAGAGTACAGCATCTTGCAATGGGCCTGGTGTACAAGATTCACTACACCTCCAAGATACCCATGTACCTGGCAAACTACTTCTTAAAGGTCAAGGATGTTCACGATCACAACACCAGAGGCAGCTCCACTAATCATCATCAACGTAGATTTAACTTTAAACAAGGCGCTAACTCGTTCTCCTGCTATACCATCAACATGTGGAACGCCCTTCCACAAGCCTTAAAGGAGAGCAAATCCCTAGCCTCCTTCAAAATTGGTATGAAAAGTCACCTTCAGACAGCTTCTACCCGTGACTTGTAAATAGACTAAGCCCCCATGCTCCACCCCCCTTTTCTTTTTTTTCTGCCTTTGTATTTGATGTTATGCTTTTGAAACTGATATTATCCTAGATAAAGTACTATGTTCTATCCGTCTGTCTTTCAATGTTATATGAGATACTTAAAGTGTGGTTCCTGTGGAAATAAGCCTCGGCTTTCTAGGATCTCCTTTTAGTGACCTTGTACCAGTGATTTGTACTGTCATGAAACTGTACTTTTTTCTATTGCAAACTTCTAATAAATTCTTCAATCAATCAATCAATACTTTTACGTTGGTACTTTGTGATGCCAAAGCAGTTTGTACTTTAACTCTAGTGAACTCTGAATCCAGGCAGGCTGTACAGAGTATTTGTACTTTTACTGCAGAGTACTTGTGACTGTGACCCAGTGAGGAGGTGTTGTTGGGAAAGATGATCCTATGGGGGGGGGGGGGGGGGAGGGTTACCATGGCAACCTGTTGACAAGAAGCTGACGTGATTAAAACCACTGCTCTTCAAGTCCTCTGTGTGTGTGTGTGTGTGTGTGTGTGTGTGTGTGTGTGTGTGTGTGTGTGTGTGTGTGTGTGTGTGTGTGTGTGTGTGTGTGTGTGTGTGTGTGTGTGTGTGTGTGTGTGTGTGTGCGTGCGTGCGTGCGTGCGTGCGTGCGTGCGTGCGTGCGGTGCGTGCGTGCGTGCGTGCGTGCGTGCGTGCGTGCGTGCGTGCGTGCGTGCAGTCTTTGGCCTTGGCTGCTGTTTTTAGAGTGAGGAGTATCCTTAGACTGCCTGGAGAGAGCGCACGTGTGCACACACACACACACACACACACACACACACACACACACACACACACACACACACACACACACACACACACATTCCTTCCTCACATAGCTTACTGCGCACAGAAATATATACAGTACGAGCGTGTGCGCGCCCGCTTACACACACACACACACACACACACACACACACACACACACACACACACACACACACACACACACACACACACACACACTGACTCTTACTTCAAGAGATTCAGGTTCGGCTATCTGGAGGATTAGCCACTGGCTCTGACACAAAGGATACGTGCACCACACACACACACACACACACACACACACACACACACACACACACACACACACACACACACACACACACACACACACACAGGTGTAGGGCGTGTCCAGTCTTACCTCATAGCAGCACAATGCAGTGAGGATCACTGAGACTGCAGTCAGCAGAGAGGAGAGGAGCTATCTACTGTATGGAGGAGTGTGTGTGAGCGCACGTGTGTGTGTGTGTGTGTGTGTGTGTGTGTGTGTGTGTGTGTGTGTGTGTGTGTGTGTGTGTGTGTGTGTGTGTGTGTGTGTGTGTGTGTGTGTGTGTGTGTGTGTGTGTGTGTGTGTGTGCGCTCTATACAATGCACAGCTGGTGTCTGCAGCAACGTTCAGGTAGTTCTGTTTGACTCTTCTCTCTCTATTAGTTTTATTATGAACAGTTTTTCCCAGCTGATGGCTTTCACTGCTCTGTATTTTAAACAGGAATATCTTCTTGTTCTTTTTGACTCCACTTTTGCTTCTATAGGAAGACTATAGGAACACAAAACATACTGAAATATATGGTATAAAATAGTTACGCTCCACAAGCTTGTAGAGCAGCAGTTTGTTGGTACTTTGATCTTTTAAATGTTCATTTCAGTCTGGTTTACTTGGGGGTGTATAGATGTGTAGATGTTGGATACTCAGGTGTTTTACTGGAGATGACTTTGTGTACCTGTGGTGTGTTGTGTTGTCGTTGTGTTATTGTAAGCTAACTGTTTGTGTGTACACGGTTTGTGTGTTTGTTTGTTTTAGTTGTATTTATTCTAGTATGAAGTTACTTAAAGGTTTAAAGGTTAGGTACAATAAGTCAGTGTTTCTCAACCACTGTGCCTGGGGACCTTTGGTGTGCCCCTGAGAAGGGTCAAGTGTGCCCCTTGAAACTGCTTGAAAGCCAGTATTGTATTTATCATTTTAAAAATGATTTAAAACAAGCACACAACGCCTCGCACCACGAGGCGTTGTGTGCTTGTAGATCTGCTGTTTTCACTACTGTGGTGCGACAGCCTTGTATGATGAAGCAGGGCTTTGCTTTGCGAAGAAACGTACACAGTTGAAACTTGGAGATACAAGGTTTCTTCCCGACTGTGACGACATTTACACCCATGGATTCTTGGGACATGCAGAAAAAAGGTTGAGAACCACTGCAATAATCTACGGTTCAGCCTACACCTTTTTGGTCTGCTCTTTATGTTTTATCTATGAAAGCAAAGGAACATGCATTGTGTTGATTTGCCCCAATGACCAAAATAAAACTACTACTACTACTTGTGTTATTATAAGCTAACTGTGTGAGGCGAGCTAGAAGGTCCTGGGTTCGATTCCCGCCGGGGGACGCTGTGGGTGCTGGCGGCGTGTTCCTCCTCCGCGTCATCAGCGCCCACACCCTAGGTGGGGTTGGCGATAGGGCCTTTCTGTGTGGAGTTTGCATGTTCTCCCCGTATCTCCTAGGGTTGATACCCTCACAAAAACATGCACGTAATCCTGGTCTCAATAATGCCTCCCCCTGGCCAGCCGGGGCGCCTGATGGAGGGGAAAGGAACTGGTTGGAATAACGTGTTCCTTCCACGCGCTACGTCCAAACCAGGGAAATCTCCACTGTCAGGTGAAAAGAAGCAACTTGGACTCCTCATGCATAGAAGGAAGCATGAGGTCAGTCCGTTGTCTCCCCAGGCGCGGCAGAGGGAGAGCAGAGCCCAGGATTACATAGGCAATTAGCACTGGGTGAAAAAATGGGTTACAAAATTGTGGGATAAAAATTATAAAAAAAAAAAAAATAAGCTAACTGTGTGTACATGTGTTGTGTTGTAGGCTAACTGTGTTGTGAAGTGATTTTAATCTTTTGATTTCAGTGGGTGGGGGCATGCGTACAAGTGACTAAATATGTCTTTTTAGACACAATAAGCCGGCGATTTCTTTAATACTATTTACAGTAACACTACAAGCCCCCATAAGTCACATCTGACTATGAAACTGTACCTTTTCTTATGCAAACTTCTAATCAATCAATCAATCAATCAATCAATCAATCAATCAATCAATCAATCAATCAAATGTGTCCCTTTCTCTAATGGAAATAACTAACACGAGAGAGCTTGTTATTGCACAGAAGCACATTTCACTCATTGTTTTGTGATAGAGATAATTCTGATGACTCTCTCTCTCTCCCTCTCATTCTCTCTCTCTCTCTCTCTCTCTCTCTCTCTCATTCTCTATGTCTCTCGTCCAGGGGGCTGTAGCCCCCCTCTTGGCCCCCCTCCCTCGGTGGACGAGGCAGCCAACACATTGATGACTCGCCTGGGCTTCCTCCTGGGAGACAAAGTGAGCGAGGGTCCCGCCGGCGCCCCCTACAGCATGGAAGACCCCCAGGTAAAGACCCTCACCCTGACTCTGACCCTTAACCCTGACCCAGAATGCACATTTCTAAAGTGACCATTTAAAGACTTTTAAGACCCCTTTAATACCTCTAAAACTACAAATTAAACATTGGCCATATTGTCAAATATCAGAGGCAGAAATTGTGAAAACACCTCGCATTGTGAGGCGTTGTGAGCATGTAGATCTGCTATTTTCACAATAGAACCGTGTAATCCCTCAAATCTCACAACTCTTAGTGCTTGTTAGGGTGGGGAGGTGCCCAGTTAAAATATGATTATTTTGGGGGTTGCGGCCTGAAAAGGTTGAGAACCGCTAGCATAGACGACCCCCAGGTAAAGACCCTGACCCTCACCCTGACCCTAACCCTGACCCTAACCCTGACCCTGACCCTGACCCTGACCCTCACCCTGACCCTCACCCTGACCCTCACCCTGACCCTGACCCTGACCCTCACCCTGACCCTAACCCTGACCCCAGCTCTGGTCCATAGAAGGAGTTCTCCTTAACGCTGTCACTAACCGGAGGTTTTAGCTACTCCACAGCGCCCCTATTGGACATAATTTGAAATTTGAATTCTCTTTTCTGTCCATAAAGTGTATTTTAGACGTTGAGGTGGGGGCTCAGAGTGTTGCCACTAAGGAAAGTAGGCTTTCGACTCCCTAAAGCCGTCTTTGTTTTGGTGAATAGTGAAAGTGTATTTGTTATTTTTGGACCAGACCAGAGGTTGCACAGGTTTTCTGATGTAAAGTGACATAGCGTGAAGGAGAACTCCTAGCGCTATGGACCAGAGCTAACCCTTGTACTGCATGGACGACCCCAACGGCAGACATGCAAGGACCTTAACATTAACCACACACACACACTGAATTGGGGGGGACACACACGTTGATGTTGCAACATTCAAAACAATATACAAACAATATCCGCTGTCTATAAATAGCTCCGTTCATTCACTGCATTCTTGTATCCTTTTAAAGGTGTCAGGTATTTAATTCTAAAGCCTGAACGACGGCTCTTTAAAAGAAGCACCTCTGGGTAGGATGCACATTGTTGTTGGTTGTTGTCACAGATGCTTAGCATTCTTAGCCATAGTCGCGGGAAGTCATTTACAGCACGGGGGCTGCTTTCATGCACGCTCGCAGAGCGGGTTTTATCTGGTTTTGTTTGTGTTTTTATCGCGTTTCCACAGTTTATTTTTTAGCTAAATGTTAGACCATCAAGAACTATACTCTCCCTGTCCCTCTCCACACACTGTAGACAGCATGGAGACGAATCAAGAAGACAAACGGCGCGGACGCACGCACGCACGCACACACACACACACACACACACACACACACACACACACAGTGGCCATGACACTGACGCCAGCCAGCAGGATGGATCTCTTGTAGGCTAATCATTCAGTTCCCAACAGATCTCCAAACCATAGCTGTTGTTTTGGGGAGCGCTGCTTTCAGTTGGTTGAACCTCCTCTCTGTGTTGGCTGCTGAGTGGTGACTGCCAAGAGAACAGCTGATACGCAGGCTAACGTCGCTCACATGCAACCGTTGTGGGCTTGGAGGTCTGCTGTTCTTGGCTGTTCTTTGTGCGCGACGCCGTCGTGGAACAGAGCATGAGTGGCTTTGAGGACAACCGCTTTGAACATAAAACATTATTGGCAAACACCTGGGCAACGGAGCCCTACTTCCTGCAGTAATGTTCTTAGCCTTATGAAGCCTCTAAGGATGCAGGCTGATGGAACTGTCTGGATTGCAAAGGATTGTTTAGTAGATCTGTTGTTGTTTGGAGGGAGTTCCAAATGAACCAGGGATCATAAGTGTCCATATACAGATACACAGACAAATGTGTCCATGGCCATTCTTTTATCATTATTTTGATCTAAAGACCAAATTACTGAATGTTAAGTCTTCAGGTTTCCTTCTGAATATGTAGGCTTATATGACACTGGTTTACTACTATGTGTGTGTGACGGAGAGAGTCGCAGCCCCAGCCTTGAAACCTCAAAAGTCTAGTATCTCCCCAGGATCAAAGAGATGTCTCTTTGGTCTAGTGGTTAAGACATTGGACTTTCGCGTGGGAGACCCGGGTACGAACCCGGGTGGAGAGGTTCGGATCACCTCCGTTACACATGGCACATTAGGAGTTCACTAGTACTAGTCGTTGTCGGGTGCATCTCTCCACTCCGACATGTCTCCATTCCGACACCAACCCTATCTCTAACCCTAAACCTAACCCCTATGGGAGTGTCGCCACTCCGACAATCAGAAGTCAATTTGGGAGTGGCGACATGTCGGAATGGAGAGAGCCTCCCGTCGTTGTCAAACCAGTAAAGACCTGTTATGGATATTCAGGGCTACGTAGCTGTAGCTCTTTGTGTTTCTGGCAGTATTATTGTATGCTAATGTTGCATGTCCTTGGCAAAAATGTATCACAAGCCAGCATGGCGATGAAATGGACCCATACGGTCTGTAACTCTGAGAGTGTACAAATGGAACCAAATGGACCCTTACGGTCTGTAACTGTGAGAGTGTACAAGTGGAACCAAATGGACCCTTACGGTCTGTAACTCTGAGAGTGTACAAATGGAACCAAATGGACCCATACGGTCTGTAACTCTGAGAGTGTACAAATGGAACCAAATGGACCCATACGGTCTGTAACTCTGAGAGTGTACAAGTGGAACCAAATGGACCCTTACGGTCTGTAACTCTGAGAGTGTACAAGTGGAACCAAATGGACCCTTACAGCTCTGTAACTCTGAGAGTGTACAAGTGGAACCAAATGTACCCATAAGGGCATATTAGTGACACATCAGGTGTGAACCCATAGCATGCATGCATCATGTAATGTTGTATCATTGAGAGATTGAGATAAAAGCCAGTGTTAACTCATAATGAGAGTGGAAAAACACAGCTTCTAGTCTGCTTGAAAACCTCCCATACAGATACCAAGGATTCATCAGTGATGTCACTGTCACTGTCACTGCACGTTGGTAAACATTCCAAGGATTCTTTGGTGATGTCACAGTCATGTGACAGGAACGTTGTGTGTTCCGTAATAAACTAGGAATTCCCGGCCGCCTTCCCGCGTCCCGCTGTCCCTCAGAGAGCCCCCGGACCGGGGGTTGGGAACCTCTGATCTATATGACATACCTGGTGGTGGTATGACTCCATATATGGGCGAGGATTCACACATTTCCTACTGTTAAATAGTTCTGGAGGGTTTTTTGACCTACTTTTAAAATGACCAGCTCAACATGATCTTCTATTGTTGAGGGCCTGAGGGGATTTGGAACAGCAGCACTGGAGTAAGTTGAGTTACATTTAAGACAAACACTCCTAATTAGTGGGGAGAAAATAAGGAGATAGTGGCAGAAAAGGTCTTCATCCCATTCTGTATGAAAGTGGTTTAGGTTTAGGTTAAGGTTTTGGGGTTCTTTGTAATGCTACTGACTGCTGAAAACAAAGCATTGCATTGTGGGGGAGTGACTACTTTAGAAGCTGTGAAGGGAGCTGATAGGCCCTTCTTGATGTCAATCAATTAAGTCAACTTAATTCAAGTGACAGATACCAACAAGAGGGGTTGTGAGATTGTTTATAAATATAATATATATTTTTATATTTTAATTACATATTTTTATGGACATGTCATGTGGTCTACCTTTGTGATCTACATTCTACCTTTTGAGCTAAGCTCCCCTGATCTGCACTATATTTAGTACTTCTGAGTCCAGAGGGTTGTGTGATTATCCTGTAAGGACTCACAGAGTCACTCCATATAAAACATTTAATTCATTTCTATGGTCACTCCATATAAAACATTTAAATCATTTCTAGAGTCACTCCATATAAAACATTTAAATCATTTCTAGAGTCACACCATATAAAACATTTAAATCATTTCTAGAGTCACAGCATATAAAACATTTAATTCATTTCTAGAGTCACTCCATATAAAACATTTAAATCATTTCTAGAGTCACTCCATATAAAACATTTAAATCATTTCTAGAGTCACAGCATGTAAAACATTTAAATCATTTCTAGAGTCACAGCATGTACAACATTTAAATCATTTCTAGTCACACCATATAAAACATTTAAATCATTTCTAGAGTCACTCCATATAAAACATTTAAATCATTTCTAGAGTCACTCCATATAAAACATTTAAATCATTTCTAGAGTCACAGCATATAAAACATTTAAATCATTTCTAGAGTCACTCCATATAAAACATTTAAATCATTTCTAGAGTCACTCCATATAAAACATTTAAATCATTTCTAGAGTCACAGCATATAAAACATTTAAATCATTTCTAGAGTCACACCATATAAAACATTTAAATCATTTCTAGAGTCACACCATATAAAACCTTTAAATCATTTCTAGAGTCACAGCATATAAAACATTTAAATCATTTCTAGAGTCACACCATATAAAACATTTAAATCATTTCTAGAGTCACAGCATATAAAACATTTAAATCATTTCTAGAGTCACTCCATATAAAACATTTAAATCATTTCTAGAGTCACTCCATATAAAACATTTAAATCATTTCTAGAGTCACAGCATGTAAAACATTTAAATCATTTCTAGAGTCACAGCATGTACAACATTTAAATCATTTCTAGTCACACCATATAAAACATTTAAATCATTTCTAGAGTCACTCCATATAAAACATTTAAATCATTTCTAGAGTCACTCCATATAAAACATTTAAATCATTTCTAGAGTCACAGCATATAAAACATTTAAATCATTTCTAGAGTCACTCCATATAAAACATTTAAATCATTTCTAGAGTCACTCCATATAAAACATTTAAATCATTTCTAGAGTCACAGCATATAAAACATTTAAATCATTTCTAGAGTCACACCATATAAAACATTTAAATCATTTCTAGAGTCACACCATATAAAACCTTTAAATCATTTCTAGAGTCACAGCATATAAAACATTTAAATCATTTCTAGAGTCACACCATATAAAACATTTAAATCATTTCTAGAGTCACAGCATATAAAACATTTAAATCATTTCTAGAGTCACTCCATATAAAACATTTAAATCATTTCTAGAGTCACACCATATAAAACATTTAAATCATTTCTAGAGTCACACCATATAAAACCTTTAAATCATTTCTAGAGTCACAGCATATAAAACATTTAAATCATTTCTAGAGTCACAGCATATAAAACATTTAAATCGTTTCTGGAGTCACAGCATATAAAACCTTTAAATCATTTCTAGAGTCACAGCATATAAAACATTTAAATAATTTCTAGAGTCACAGCATATAAAACATTTAAATCATTTCTAGAGTCACAGCATATAAAACATTTAAATCATTTCTAGAGTCACAGCATATAAAACCTTTAAATCATTTCTAGAGTCACAGCATATAAAACATTTAAATAATTTCTAGAGTCACAGCATATAAAACATTTAAATCATTTCTAGAGTCACAGCATATAAAACATTTAAATCATTTCTAGAGTCACACCATATAAAACCTTTAAATCATTTCTAGAGTCACAGCATGTAAAACATTTAAATCATTTCTAGAGTCACTCCATATAAAACATTTAAATCATTTCTAGAGTCACAGCATATAAAACATTTAAATCATTTCTAGAGTCACAGCATATAAAACATTTAAATCATTTCTAGAGTCACTCCATGTAAAACATTTAAATCATTTCTAGAGTCACACCATATAAAACATTTAAATCATTTCTAGAGTCACTCCATATAAAACATCTCTAGATTGTTGTTTACGTGCTTGGCGCTGGTAAAGAATGTGTGTTGTGTTGTCGTCAAGGCCCAGGGTTTATGAAGTGTTTTACACTGCCGTCCTCAGAGGAACTGTGAGGGCGTTGTGAGCTTTCTTAAACTTTCCATGGGGTTTTGATGGGATTTCACTTTCAAAGCTAAACAAAGAAAAACTGCCATCCGGTTTGATCTGTCGGGTCGTTTTCTTTCTTCCATATTTTATCCTGGCGATGTCCTTGTTTACACAATGTCTTTGACAGACCTGTGTGTGTGTGTGTGTGTGTGTGTGTGTGTGTGTGTGTGTGTGTGTGTGTGTGTGTGTGTGTGTGTGTGTGTGTGTGTGTGTGTGTGTCTGTGTCTGTGTCTGTGTGTGTGTGTGTGTGTGTGTGTGTAAAGCACATCAAAGAGACAACTCTATAAATGGTTCTGCATTCATATCTCTTTCTTCTCAGCCCTCTGCCCTTCTTCTTAACTGTTCTGCTGCCCTTGACGACGCTCACCGTCATTGAAAGGGTTAATACCATGGCGCCGTTGACGGCGAGGACTGTCAATCTTACTGTATATACAGTAAAGGTATTATTACTTACTGTACGTCGCTCCGGTCCCGCCCGCATCGGTAATGTCCGCGATTTGTTTACAACGCACATCGGGCGTGCACGCGAAGTGAACGCCCTCCATAGTAAATCCATTGAGAGGCCCATAAAGAGACTGCATTTACTCAAAATTGACATTCTTATACAAAGGATGGTCTCCACTCTCCATACTGTACACAAAAGCTGGGCGCAGCCATGTTTCTCTTCTGGGCTCACACTGTCATGTGACTAGATGACGTAATCGTTGCCGTCAAGTGATAATCCAAAAAAACGAAAACAACCCCCTTCCGGCCCTTCAAAATAATAGCGGCGGCCTATGGAGGAAACGGCGTGGCACCGAGGCACCAAGCAAACCTTCAGATTAAGAGGCAGTAGTTGTGTTAATGAGATGCATCGTCTAAATAGATTTGATGAATTCCAGGTTAATTACAGCCATGTCATTTACACAGTATGATATCTGGACAGCTGCTAATAGGTTTGTTGTTTACCTGGTATTTTATAGTTTCTATAGTTTCAATGTATGATATTAATGACATCGGGACAGGGATCTCCATATATGGGCATAAAGCGGACAAGGACGTAATTAATTTGCACGTGTGATCTGGGAATGCCCATATATGGGCAAGTTCTGACATCACATTGTCAACTATATATGGCATAAAATATATGGGCATAAAGGGACATCAAGCCAGAGTGACAGAGCGACAAACCCATAGAACCATACACAAACCCATAGAACCATACACAAACCCATAGACTGACTGACTGACTGACTGACTGACTGACTGACTGACTGACTGACCTTGGGTCAAATAGATGCTATAGCGTTGGTTCAGTGGTGAATGATAGTTTATAAGGTAAAAGATGAGGACAGCAGCTTCAGTGCTGCTGTTGTGTTGTCGTCCTTGAGGCTTACGTCTCCCTCACTCTACGTCTGAGGATCACAGCCACGTAAGGCTGTTTCTCCCTCGCTGTGCGTAGGACACTGTACTAGTTTGATAGTTGTGCTTAAGGACACTTTATCTATCTATCTATCTATCTAGCAGAAGGACTGTTTCTCTAGTCGTGTGTATGTAGAAGGACTGTTTCTCTAGTCGTGTGTATGTAGAAGGACTGTTTCTCTAGTCGTGTGTATATAGAAGGACTGTTTCTCTAGTCGTGTGTATGTAGAAGGACTGTTTCTCTAGTCGTGTGTCTGTAGAAGGACTGTTTCTCTAGTCGTGTGTATATAGAAGGACTGTTTCTATCTAGTCATGTGTCTGTAGAAGGACTGTTTCTCTAGTCGTGTGTATATAGAATGACTGTTTCTCTAGTCGTGTGTATATAGAAGGACTGTTTCTCTCTAGTCGTGTGTATGTAGAAGGACTGTTTCTCTAGTCGTGTGTATATAGAAGGACTGTTTCTATCTAGTCGTGTGTATGTAGAAGGACTCTTTCTCTAGTCGTGTGTATATAGAAGGACTGTTTCTATCTAGTCGTGTGTATGTAGAAGGACTCTTTCTCTAGTCGTGTGTATATAGAAGGACTGTTTCTCTAGTCGTGTGTATATAGAAGGACTGTTTCTCTAGCCGTGTGTATGTAGAAGGACTGTTTCTCTCTAGTCGTGTGTCTGTAGAAGGACTGTTTCTCTCTAGTCGTGTGTATATAGAAGGACTGTTTCTCTAGTCGTGTGTCTGTAGAAGGACTGTTTCTCTCTAGTCGTGTGTCTGTAGAAGGACTGTTTCTCTCTAGTCGTGTGTCTGTAGAAGGACTGTTTCTCTCTAGTCGTGTGTATATAGAAGGACTGTTTCTCTAGTCGTGTGTCTGTAGAAGGACTGTTTCTCTCTAGTCGTGTGTCTGTAGAAGGACTGTTTCTCTCTAGTCGTGTGTCTGTAGAAGGACTGTTTCTCTCTAGTCGTGTGTCTGTAGAAGGACTGTTTCTCTCTAGTCGTGTGTATATAGAAGGACTGTTTCTCTAGTCGTGTGTATGTAGAAGGACTGTTTCTCTCTAGTCGTGTGTCTGTAGAAGGACTGTTTCTCTCTAGTCGTGTGTATATAGAAGGACTGTTTCTCTAGTCGTGTGTCTGTAGAAGGACTGTTTCTCTAGTCGTGTGTATATAGAAGGACTGTTTCTCTAGTCGTGTGTATATAGAAGGACTGTTTCTATCTAGTCGTGTGTATGTAGAAGGACTGTTTCTCTAGTCGTGTGTTTATAGAAGGACTGTTTCTCTAGTCGTGTGTATATAGAAGGACTGTTTCTCTAGTCGTGTGTATATAGAAGGACTGTTTCTATCTAGTCGTTTGTATATAGAAGGACTGTTTCTCTAGTCGTGTGTATATAGAAGGACTGTTTCTCTAGTCGTGTGTATATAGAAGGACTGTTTCTCTAGTCGTGTGTTTATAGAAGGACTGTTTCTCTAGTCGTGTGTATATAGAAGGACTGTTTCTCTAGTCGTGTGTATATAGAAGGACTGTTTCTATCTAGTCGTGTGTATATAGAAGGACTGTTTCTCTAGTCGTGTGTATATAGAAGGACTGTTTCTCTAGTCGTGTGTATGTAGAAGGACTGTTTCTATCTAGTCGTGTGTATATAGAAGGACTGTTTCTCTAGTCGTGTGTATGTAGAAGGACTGTTTCTCTAGTCGTGTGTCTGTAGAAGGACTGTTTCTCTAGTCGTGTGTATATAGAAGGACTGTTTCTCTAGTCGTGTGTATATAGAAGGACTGTTTCTATCTAGTCGTGTGTATGTAGAAGGACTGTTTCTCTAGTCGTGTGTCTGTAGAAGGACTGTTTCTCTAGTCGTGTGTATATAGAAGGACTGTTTCTCTAGTCGTGTGTATATAGAAGGACTGTTTCTCTAGTCGTGTGTATATAGAAGGACTGTTTCTCTAGTCGTGTGTATATAGAAGGACTGTTTCTCTAGTCGTGTGTATATAGAAGGATTGTTTCTCTAGTCGTGTGTATATAGAAGGACTGTTTCTCTAGTCGTGTGTATATAGAAGGACTGTTTCTCTAGTCGTGTGTATATAGAAGGACTGTTTCTCTAGTCGTGTGTATATAGAAGGACTGTTTCTCTAGTCGTGTGTATATAGAAGGACTGTTTCTCTAGTCGTGTGTATATAGAAGGACTGTTTCTCTAGTCGTGTGTATGTAGAAGGACTGTTTCTCTCTAGTCGTGTGTATATAGAAGGACTGTTTCTCTAGTTGTGTGTCTGTAGAAGGACTGTTTCTCTCTAGTCGTGTGTATATAGAAGGACTGTTTCTCTAGTCGTGTGTATATAGAAGGACTGTTTCTCTAGTCGTGTGTATATAGAAGGACTGTTTCTCTAGTCGTGTGTATATAGAAGGACTGTTTCTCTAGTCGTGTGTATATAGAAGGACTGTTTCTCTAGTCGTGTGTATATAGAAGGACTGTTTCTCTAGTCGTGTGTATATAGAAGGACTGTTTCTCTAGTCGTGTGTATATAGAAGGACTGTTTCTCTAGTCGTGTGTATATAGAAGGACTGTTTCTCTAGTCGTGTGTATATAGAAGGACTGTTTCTCTAGTCGTGTGTATATAGAAGGACTGTTTCTCTAGTCGTGTGTATATAGAAGGACTGTTTCTCTAGTCGTGTGTATATAGAAGAACTGTTTCTCCCTCGCTGTGCGTAGCGTAGAGCAGAAGGGCTGCAGTAGAGCTGACTGTGTGGAGCTGGTAGGAGCAAGGTGACCTTACCTCACAGTGAGAGCTCTTCATTATCCCTGTGACTGGATGTGTCTGTGGCTGCTCTAAAGGTAGCTCTGGTCCACAGTGTTAGGAGTTCTCTTTAATTCTATGTCAGTAATGATCCAGTGCGCCTGCAGGAAAAGTCTGCTATCCACTGCCTGCCCATGCAACCCTCTCTGGCCCCATATAGAACCTCGCCCTCCACAGTAGAACTGTTGTTAGCTCCAAGACGAGGTCCTACGGTCCTTTATGCCGCCTGTCCTCCACGCCCGTATCCCAGACTAGTATGATGAAGTAGTTTGACGTACCTTGCTCTTTACTGTACTCTGTTCTTGTTTTTTTGTTTTTTTTCTTTATCGTTTTTCATACTTCTCTGTAACTTTGTAAATAACCTTATACTTTATGTGCTGCCTCTGGGCAACTGATTTCCCCCCTTGGGATAATAAAGGTATCTATCTATCTATCTATCTATCTATCTATCTATCTATCTATCTATCTATCTAACAATCTATTTATCTATCTATGATTTTCCAGACACGGGCACATAACAATTCCAAGTTGAATGAGACTAAATAAGCGATTTAACCAGTTTTCCCAAACCCGACGTAACTCTTTTATGTGCCCGAGTTTGGAAGATCATACTCTGGGAGCTTTTTTTTATTTTTTTTACTTTTTGGCTACGATGTCTTGAAAACGGTGATCTGCCTCGCTGTGGAGGAATCCTACTGCAGCCAGGTTATATCAGCATATACTGTAGGACCTCATCTCTGAGATAACAACAGTCAGGTTATATCAGCATATAGGACCTCATCTCTGAGCTAACAACAGCCAGGTTATATCAGCATATACTGTAGGACCTCATCTCTGAGATAACAACAGTCAGGTTATATCAGCATATACTGTAGGACCTCATCTCTGAGATAACAACAGCCAGGTTATATCAGCATATACTGTAGGACCTCATCTCTGAGCTAACAACAGCCAGGTTATATCAGCATATACTGTAGGACCTCATCTCTGAGATAGCAACAGCCAGGTTATATCAGCATATACTGTAGGACCTCATCTCTGAGCTAACAACAGCCAGGTTATATCAGCATATACTGTAGGACCTCATCTCTGAGCTAACAACAGCCAGGTTATATCAGCATATACTGTAGGACCTCATCTCTGAGCTAACAACAGCCAGGTTATATCAGCATATAGGACCTCATCTCTGAGCTAACAACAGCCAGGTTATATCAGCATATACTGTAGGACCTCATCTCTGAGATAACAACAGCCAGGTTATATCAGCATATACTGTAGGACCTCATCTCTGAACTAACAACAGCCAGGTTATATCAGCATATAGGACCTCATCTCTGAGCTAACAACAGCCAGGTTATATCAGCATATACTGTAGGACCTCATCTCTGAGATAACAACAGTCAGGTTATATCAGCATATACTGTAGGACCTCATCACTGAGATAACAACAGCCAGGTTATATCAGCATATACTGTAGGACCTCATCACTGAGATAACAACAGCCAGGTTATATCAGCATATACTGTAGGACCTCATCTCTGAGATAACAACAGTCAGGTTATATCAGCATATACTGTAGGACCTCATCTCTGAGATAACAACAGTCAGGTTATATCAGCATATACTGTAGGACCTCATCTCTGAGATAACAACAGCCAGGTTATATCAGCATATACTGTAGGACCTCATCTCTGAGATAACAACAGCCAGGTTATATCAGCATATACTGTAGGACCTCATCTCTGAACTAACAACAGCCAGGTTATATCAGCATATACTGTAGGACCTCATCTCTGAGATAACAACAGCCAGGTTATATCAGCATATACTGTAGGACCTCATCTCTGAACTAACAACAGCCAGGTTATATCAGCATATACTGTAGGACCTCATCTCTGAGATAACAACAGCCAGGTTATATCAGCATATACTGTAGGACCTCATCTCTGAACTAACAACAGTCAGGTTATATCAGCATATACTGTAGGACCTCATCTCTGAGATAACAACAGCCAGGTTATATCAGCATATACTGTAGGACCTCATCTCTGAACTAACAACAGCCAGGTTATATCAGCATATACTGTAGGACCTCATCTCTGAGATAACAACAGCCAGGTTATATCAGCATATACTGTAGGACCTCATCTCTGAGATAACAACAGCCAGGTTATATCAGCATATACTGTAGGACCTCATCTCTGAGATAACAACAGCCAGGTTATATCAGCATATACTGTAGGACCTCATCTCTGAGATAACAACAGCCAGGTTATATCAGCATATACTGTAGGACCTCATCTCTGAGCTAACAACAGTCAGGTTATATCAGCATATAGGACCTCATCTCTGAGCTAACAACAGCCAGGTTATATCAGCATATACTGTAGGACCTCATCTCTGAGCTTACAACAGCCAGGTTATATCAGCATATACTGTAGGACCTCATCACTGAACTAACAACAGCCAGGTTATATCAGCATATACTGTAGGACCTCATCTCTGAGCTAACAACAGTCAGGTTATATCAGCATATAGGACCTCATCACTGAACTAACAACAGCCAGGTTATATCAGCATATACTGTAGGACCTCATCTCTGAGCTAACAACAGCCAGGTTATATCAGCATATAGGACCTCATCACTGAACTAACAACAGCCAGGTTATATCAGCATATACTGTAGGACCTCATCTCTGAGCTTACAACAGCCAGGTTATATCAGCATATAGGACCTCATCACTGAACTAACAACAGTCAGGTTATATCAGCATATACTGTAGGACCTCATCTCTGAGATAACAACAGCCAGGTTATATCAGCATATAGGACCTCATCTCTGAGATAACAACAGCCAGGTTATATCAGCATATAGGACCTCATCTCTGAGCTTACAACAGCCAGGTTATATCAGCATATACTGTAGGACCTCATCTCTGAGCTTACAACAGCCAGGTTATATCAGCATATACTGTAGGACCTCATCTCTGAGATAACAACAGCCAGGTTATATCAGCATATAGGACCTCATCTCTGAGATAACAACAGCCAGGTTATATCAGCATATACTGTAGGACCTCATCTCTGAGCTTACAACAGCCAGGTTATATCAGCATATAGGACCTCATCTCTGAGCTAACAACAGCCAGGTTATATCAGCATATAGGACCTCATCTCTGAGCTTACAACAGCCAGGTTATATCAGCATATACTGTAGGACCTCATCTCTGAGCTTACAACAGCCAGGTTATATCAGCATATACTGTAGGACCTCATCTCTGAGATAACAACAGCCAGGTTATATCAGCATATAGGACCTCATCTCTGAGATAACAACAGCCAGGTTATATCAGCATATACTGTAGGACCTCATCTCTGAGCTTACAACAGCCAGGTTATATCAGCATATAGGACCTCATCTCTGAACTAACAACAGTTGTACAGCGCAGGGAGAGGTTCTATGGTTCTATATGGGACTAAACACTCTCCAACACTTACCACATGGTTGTGGTGCAGAGCTACCTTAAGCTATGTGGGGGGGGTGATGTGAGGTCACAGCAGAACTCTGGTGAGGGAGAGGGGGAGCAGAGAGCTGCAGCTGTTGGCATGGATTCCTGTCTGCCATGCCGTGTGTGTGTGTGTGTGTGTGTGCGTGCGTGCGTGCGTGCGTGCGTGAAGTTCATATGTTTCATATGTCTGCCAAAATCTATAAGCAGTCTTGTGTTTCAACTGCCATGTTCAGTTTATGTGCAATAATGAAAATGATGCCTGTTTTCAGATGTCACAGCTGATACACCAGATGTTGTTGTTGTTGTTGATGAGGACAGTATTCTTTTTTACTGTACACAACAGTACTTTTATTATTTTCATTCTTATCTGTAACTTTGTAAACCTTAAACTGCTGTGCTGCCTCTGGGCGACTGAATATCTATCTATCTATTACGTTTATATTTTGACCACCGTCTGGAAGAGGCATTCCTTACCAAGGTGCTAAAGTACCAACGTATGAAGGATGCTATTATACAGCTTGGTTACACATGTATACATGTATACATGTTATACATGTAAACTGTGTTCATAGTTGGAAGCCTTGGTAATGTCCATAAATCAGTTGTGAGGCCTGCAGATTGCAGCCTCTGTAATGTCCATAAACTAGTTGTGAGGCCTGCAGATTGCAGCCTCTGTAATGTCCATAAACTAGTTGTGAGGTCTGCAGATTGAAGCCTCTGTAATGTCCATAAACTAGTTGTGAGGCCTGCAGATTGAAGCCTCTGTAATGTCCATAAACTAGTTGTGAGAGGCCTGCAGATTGAAGCCTCTGTAATGTCCATAAACTAGTTGTGAGAGGCCTGCAGATTGAAGCCTCTGTAATGTCCATAAACTAGTTGTGAGGTCTGCAGATTGCAGCCTCTGTAATGTCCATAAACTAGTTGTGAGGCCTGCAGATTGCAGCCTCTGTAATGTCCATAAACTAGTTGTGAGGTCTGCAGATTGAAGCCTCTGTAATGTCCATAAACTAGTTGAGAGGCCTGCAGATTGAAGCCTCTGTAATGTCCATAAACTAGTTGTGAGAGGCCTGCAGATTGAAGCCTCTGTAATGTCCATAAACTAGTTGTGAGGCCTGCAGATTGCAGCCTCTGTAATGTCCATAAACTAGTTGTGAGGCCTGCAGATTGAAGCCTCTGTAATGTCCATAAACTAGTTGTGAGAGGCCTGCAGATTGAAGCCTCTGTAATGTCCATAAACTAGTTGTGAGAGGCCTGCAGATTGAAGCCTCTGTAATGTCCATAAACTAGTTGTGAGGTCTGCAGATTGAAGCCTCTGTAATGTCCATAAACTAGTTGTGTGAGGCCTGCAGATTGAAGCCTCTGTAATGTCCATAAACTAGTTGTGAGAGGCCTGCAGATTGAAGCCTCTGTAATGTCCATAAACTAGTTGTGAGGCCTGCAGATTGAAGCCTCTGTAATGTCCATAAACTAGTTGTGAGAGGTCTGCAGATTGAAGCCTCTGTATTGTCCATAAACTAGTTGTGAGGCCTGCAGATTGAAGCCTCTGTAATGTCCATAAACTAGTTGTGAGGCCTGCAGATTGAAGCCTCTGTAATGTCCATAAACTAGTTGTGAGGCCTGCAGATTGAAGCCTCTGTATTGTCCATAAACTAGTTGTGAGGCCTGCAGATTGAAGCCTCTGTAATGTCCATAAACTAGTTGTGAGGCCTGCAGATTGAAGCCTCTGTAATGTCCATAAACTAGTTGTGAGAGGCCTGCAAATTGAAGCCTCTGTAATGTCCATAAACTAGTTGTGAGGTCTGCAGATTGAAGCCTCTGTAATGTCCATAAACTAGTTGTGTGAGGCCTGCAGATTGAAGCCTCTGTAATGTCCATAAACTAGTTGTGAGAGGCCTGCAGATTGAAGCCTCTGTAATGTCCATAAACTAGTTGTGAGGCCTGCAGATTGAAGCCTCTGTAATGTCCATAAACTAGTTGTGAGAGGTCTGCAGATTGAAGCCTCTGTATTGTCCATAAACTAGTTGTGAGGCCTGCAGATTGAAGCCTCTGTAATGTCCATAAACTAGTTGTGAGGCCTGCAGATTGAAGCCTCTGTAATGTCCATAAACTAGTTGTGTGAGGCCTGCAGATTGAAGCCTCTGTAATGTCCATAAACTAGTTGTGAGAGGCCTGCAGATTGAAGCCTCTGTAATGTCCATAAACTAGTTGTGAGGCCTGCAGATTGAAGCCTCTGTAATGTCCATAAACTAGTTGTGAGAGGTCTGCAGATTGAAGCCTCTGTATTGTCCATAAACTAGTTGTGAGGCCTGCAGATTGAAGCCTCTGTAATGTCCATAAACTAGTTGTGAGGCCTGCAGATTGAAGCCTCTGTATTGTCCATAAACTAGTTGTGAGGCCTGCAGATTGAAGCCTCTGTAATGTCCATAAACTAGTTGTGAGGCCTGCAGATTGAAGCCTCTGTAATGTCCATAAACTAGTTGTGAGGTCTGCAGATTGCAGCCTCTGTAATGTCCATAAACTAGTTGTGAGGCCTGCAGATTGAAGCCTCTGTAATGTCCATAAACTAGTTGAGAGGTCTGCAGATTGCAGCCTCTGTAATGTCCATAAACTAGTTGTGAGAGGCCTGCAGATTGAAGCCTCTGTAATGTCCATAAACTAGTTGTGAGGCCTGCAGATTGAAGCCTCTGTAATGTCCATAAACTAGTTGTGAGGCCTGCAGATTGAAGCCTCTGTAATGTCCATAAACTAGTTGTGAGGCCTGCAGATTGAAGCCTCTGTAATGTCCATAAACTAGTTGTGAGGCCTGCAGATTGAAACCTCTGTAATGTCCATAAACTAGTTGTGAGGCCTGCAGATTGAAGCCTCTGTAATGTCCATAAACTAGTTGTGAGGCCTGCAGATTGAAGCCTCTGTAATGTCCATAAACTAGTTGTGAGGCCTGCAGATTGAAACCTCTGTAATGTCCATAAACTAGTTGTGAGGCCTGCAGATTGCAGGAATGACCAATAAGCCCAGAGCTGATAAAAGGCATTGGCAAAATTCTGTTCAGTTTCTGTGATTACTGGCAGTGGCCATATATGGAGCTTGCCAAGTTTGTGTGTCTACCAATGTTTGTGTTCAAGAATGTCTTGTTAATTGTGAACGCAAATAAAGATGTTAAACATGCATAAACATGTCCTTTCTGTCCTCCAGAACCAGAGGATCATAAACATAATAAACATAATAATAATCTTTATTGTCCCCGAGGGGAAATTTGTCTTCACAGTCTGTTCAACACAAAAACAACACAAAACCATAAAACACAAAACATCACAAGACAGATCATCAGGTCCCCACTATTCACAGAAAACCATCCTAGCGACGGGGGCCCCTTGCTTAGCAGATTGTTTAGTGCAGCGATGGTTGAGGGGACAAAACTCCTGCTAAACAGTACCTTGTGCCACGTCAAAGTTCTGTATCTACGCCCCGATGGCAAGAGGTGGAAGTAGCGATACAGAGGATGATCAGTCATTTGTTATTGAGAGTGCTAAGCCTGTGATGTCCTTTCTGTTCTCCAGAACCAGAGGATCATAACCATAGACATAGAAAGGTAGACGCCTCCTTCGGCTAGGGGGCGTATGCATTGAGCAACTAAGGGAATCTTCATCGCTTCCGTGTTCATTGCTTCCGCGTGCGTCACACAGAACATACAGAAGTCGGTAAGCCAATCAGAGGCAGGTGGGGGCTGGTCTTTACATATGCAGCCTGTAAGAACAGCTGAGCAGCGCAACATCGGAACTGGCTCTGTTGAATTGAATTGTGGTCCTTGGATAAGTCCCAGAAAAGACACGCTGTGATTGGCCAGTAGTCACTTTGAATGACAACGTTCCCTTAGTTTTTCCAGGAAGTCCGGACTAGAACTTTTGCACATCGCTCCAATGAATTAACTGCAGAGGTGAACGAGGCATCTAGAGCCCCGTTTTCAGTGAGTCAAACTTCTGGAAGTTTTTTTCCAAAATGACGGCAATTTTGAAATTCACGCCATGTGAAAACGGCCACTTATTTTGTCTTCCGTTAGTTTTGGACTCCAGAATTTGACGGCAAAATACCTAGTAATTTTTGCTGAAAGTACTGGGAGAATAGAAATTTCCCCACAGTGAAAACGGCATACCGTGATTTTTACTTTTTTCGGACAAGCAGGTGCACGCAAGGAGCCAATATTAACAGTTAAAGCATTGTAATTGGGATTGAAAGCTTCAGAATCCATATTGCATTCGAATGTTATGTAAGCCTGCCAAACACAGAAGACAGACGTCTATTTCTTTCTACAATCTCCAGCTTTTACGGCCGCGGTGCTGAGAAATGAAAGCTTAATGCTAGATCAATTCATGGTTCAAAAGTATTTGTAGGCTATTCTATAGCCTATTTGTAATTAAGCTGTGTGGGTTTTGATACAAGTCCGCTCTGGAGACAGGAGTACGGGACGCGATGCGCTCGTGATGAAAGCTGGAATCTTTACCAACTCTTTTTACGGTGCTATAGCCTATTTTTTGTCTGATTGGGACGCAATGCGCTCATTTGGCCTATGCTGTGATGAAAGTTGGAAGCTACCAACTCAAAGAGTTAGGGTTAACCCATGTGACACATAAGGTTCACATGTGTTGTTTCATGAAGAATATTTCTTGTAACTTGTTAAATCCATTGGTGAGAGAGAAAAGGAGAGACGAACAGACGTGAGTCGCTGCTGCTTTAGCAAGCGACCAAGCGTCCAGACAGTGTTGTGCGCACTGGTTGCCATGTCTGCTAATTATAAGCGACTATGGTCTTGATTTCCGTAAAGTTGCTTGTATATATTGATCGTTTCTGGCTGCGTTTTATTTGTTGTGATCTTTTAGATCGGTAATTGTCAAGTAGCTGATGTGGCGATGCTTATAGTTTTAAATTGCTTGTGTGGCCTAGATAATATCACTTTTTGGGGCTTATTTTCGTACACCTGGTTGCTTATTTCTCTCGCAAAGTCTGGCAACACAGACTTTCATACCGCGACAATGCTGTAGTGAAAACAAGGTATTTTATGGCTATGCCAGCATTTTTGCTCATGTGAAAACACCCAAAAAACAAAACTCCCGGCAAGTTGAAAATGATTATGCTAATTATTTTGCAGGAAGAATTCCGGAACTGTAGTGAAAACATGACTTGGCTCTTTATATCTGTGATCATAAACATGTCCTTTCTCTTCCAGAACCAGAGGATCAGCCCCTGCTCCACCCTGACCAGCAGCACGTCGTCGCCCCCTCCTGGCAGCCCCTGCTCCACGCTGCCCTGCATGGAGCTGCCCTCCTCGCAGCCAGGGGGCAGCAGAGAGTGTGGCTACGGCTCCGTCAGCAGCCCCACCTCCACCCTGGAGAGCAGGGACAGCGGCATCATAGGTAAACACCTCCACTCTAATACCTCCACCCTCATCATAGGTAAACACCTCCACTCTAATACCTCCACCCTAATACTGTCCTCCACCCTCATCATACAGTAGGTAAACCCTAACTAAACACCTCCACCCTGGAGAGCAGGGACAGCGGCATCATAGGTAAACACCTCCACCCTAACACCTCCACCCTAACCCCTCCACCCTCATCATAGGTAAACACCTCCACCCTAATACCTCCACCCTCATCATAGGTAAACACCTCCACTCTAATACCTCCGCCCTCATCATAGGTAAACACCTCCACCCTAATACCTCCACCCTCATCATAGGTAAACACCTCCACTCTAATACCTCCGCCCTCATCATAGGTAAACACCTCCACCCTAATACCTCCACCCTCATCATAGGTAAACACCTCCACTCTAATACCTCCACCCTCATCATAGGTAAACACCTCCACTCTAACCCCTCCGCCCTCATCATAGGTAAACACCTCCACCCTAATACCTCCACCCTCATCATAGGTAAACACCTCCACTCTAATACCTCCACCCTAACACCTCCACCCTCATCATAGGTAAACACCTCCACTCTAATACCTCCACCCTAACACCTCCACCCTCATCATAGGTAAACACCTCCGCCCTAATACCTCCACCCTCATCATAGGTAAACACCTCCGCCCTAACACTGTCCTCCACCCTCATCATACAGTAGGTAAACCCTAACTAAACACCTCCACCCTCATCATAGGTAAACACCTCCACTCTAAAGCCTCTATCAGAGTCCAGGGTGAAGAGCTATTCACTTCACCGCGGTGTCGTTTTCTAGCTATCATCTAAAATAATACATAACAAAGCCTAGGTGAAAGCTAGGAAACTGCAACGCGGTGAAGTGAATAGCTCTTCACCCTGGACTCTGATAGAGGCTTAACACCTCCACCCTCATCATAGGTAAACCCTAACTAAACACCTCCACCCACCTCCACCTTAAGAGAGCAGGGCAGTGACATCATAGGTAAACACTCACTCATTTAGACCTGGAAAGCATCTGTGTCATGTTAGCGTTTAGCACTGACCAATGGACACTTTAGTTTGACTCTGCACTGCTGGGTTGTGTTAGTAGTATTGAGTATTTTGCTTGTGTTTGACATGATGGTGAGATTCCTGTAGCACTGACTAGCATTGACTGTTATGAACACTTTTGTTTGGCACTGTATTGATAAGTTGTGCTATAAGTATTGATATTTGTGTTGTGACACTTATGACACTTGTGAGAGTTGAATGTTTTTGACGCCCAGCAGGGCAACCACACTATAGTTCTGGGGAAACTTCTCTGTTTCTAGAACTAAAACATACTCCTCCCAGGAATTAGCAATTTTTTGCAACGATACAAGAGAAAAGTTGTATAGTTTAATTGATATTACTTTATGAGTGAATTAATTTGGTTAATATTAACTTTTCCCAAATATGGAGATGACTGACATCATAGACCACATGAGACCATATGTCCATATATGGGCATTCCCTCCGAAAAAGGGAATCATACCCAGATGATGCCCTGTTAGGCCCTGTTAGAGTTTATAGTTGCACTGTTAGGGTACCCCCTTATACTCATATATGGGGATTAGGATGCACAAGATGCATTTACTTACTGGTAAACAAACATAGCCCCCAAAATGATGGAAATTAACTTCCCAAAACTCAAATATGATTTGAAACACAGGGCAACCACACTTGCAATTTCATAAATTGCAAATCTTCTAGTTCTCTTTTATTGTGCCTTGCTTTTTTACTGTACACAACATAACTTCTTTATTTTTATACTTATCTGTAACTTTGTAAACCTTAAAGGACAACTCCGCCCTAAATCACTTCTAGGCTCATTTTCCTTCTTATATTGATCCCAAAAGACTGTCCATGGGGTCTATTAGGCAGAAATGCCCCTGTTGTCCAGTTTCCCCAGCAGAACCCAGCAGCTCTCATAGCATAGAGTGGAGTTTATAAGCCTATCGCTTTTACACTATTTGTTGTGTTCAAAAGTGATTTTCTTTTTCATGAATGTGTTACTAGGTGTCATTACAAACACATCCATGCCTTGGTTGTCCAACACAAGCCACCACAAACTCATAAATAATGCTTTGGGGTGATCAATCGGCACAAGTGCCAATCAAAGTGACTGCACTGGCCAATCACAGGGCATCTTTTCCGGGACTTGGCAAAACCCATAAAAGCATAACATCTATTTAGCAGAGTGTGATGGCTTGTGTGGCACAACAATGACATGGGTGTGTTTGTAATGACAATTAGTACCACATTCATGAAAAATGAAAACACTTTTGATCACAACAAATAGTGTAAAAGCGATAGGCTTATAGGCTCCACTCTCTGCTATGAGAGCTGCTGGGTTCTGCTGGGGAAACTGGACAACAGGTGCATTTGTGCCTAATAGACCCCATGGACGGTAATTTTGGATCAATATAAGTAGGAAAAAGAGCCTAGAAGTGATTTAGGGCGGAGTTGTCCTTTAAACTGCTGTGCTGCCTCTGGGCAACTGAATTTCCCCCTTGGGGTAATAAAGGTATCTATCTTTCTATCGATCTATCGATCGATCATAGCTGAACCCTAACAGACCATAGTTCTACTGTAGCTGAACCATAACACGTAACATAAACAATAGCTATCATTTCTACAGGTTTCCAAATATGTCATATCATATTAACAGTATATGAGTATTAATTATTATGGTGTATTTTTTTCGTTTTAACTTTGAACAATACGGTACCCAACCTCTAGGGTAGTGGTTCTCTAAGTGGTCTCTGCGGACCCCTAGGGGTCCTTGAGGGGATTCCAGGGGAATGTGGATGTGGAGTGGTATTGTACTGTTTGGTACCGGGTCTTTCGGTTCGGTATTTGGTTCGATATGTTGCACCCCTAATAAGTATAAGTGAACGGTTAGATATAAAAAACAATACATAGCGTAACATCATCTTTCCCTCGCCGTTCCACCTCCTCCGTGTTTTGCAGCCACCCTGACCAGCTACTCAGAGAACATGGAGCGAGGCGGGGGGAAGTACGCAGACGGCTGCCGGGGCAACCTGAAGCTGTGGCAGAGCCAGAAGAGCGGAATGGAGTCGTTCCTGTACCGCGTGGACGAGAACATGACGGCGTCGACGTACAGCCTCAACAAGATCCCTGAGAGAGCCTTGGAGTCGCTGTCCTCTCACTCCTCTGCTCACTCTGTTCCTCTGTACCTCATGCCCAGACCCAACTCTGTGGCTGGTGAGTCCCCCGTTATCACTAACCTTATCACTAACCCTAACCCTCTGTACCTCATGCCAAGACCCAACTCTGTGGCTGGTGAGTCCCCCGTTATCACTAACCCTATCACTAACCCTAACCCTATCACTAACCCTAACCCCTAGAGAGTCACTGTCCTCTCACTCCTCTGCCCACTCTGTTCCTCTGTACCTCATGCCCAGACCCAACTCTGTGGCTGGTGAGTCAGCACCCATCTTTAAAAAGTGTCCTCTCCAGACCATGAATGCAGTTTTCACTATGGTGAAAGAAATGCAAATGCCCCCTCTTTCCATGCCATACCTGAAGGCAGCATTCAAGAGAATTGCCTTGTCCAAACTCTCCTGAACTTGAATGCAGCATCTTATTTTGAAAGAATTGCCCTCTCTGTGTAGAAATCCATGCCGTTACACCACATCTCCAGGATTCACTTGATTATGCTTAGTTCAGTGTGGTATCAAGCATTGAAAATGGCAGACCTCCAAGCTCACAATGCGTCGCAGCTTGACGCTTGTGAGCTTGGAGGTCTGCTATTTTCAATATTTCCACCAAAAGGCCCTTTTAGAAACGTCCGCCCCTGCCTCTCTAACATTCTCTGCTCCTCTCCCTCCTTCTCTCTCTCCTTCTCTCTCTCCTTCTCTCTCTCCTTCTCTCTCTCCTTCTCTCTCTCATTCTCTCTCTCCTTCTCTCTCTCCTTCTCTCTCTCCTTCTCTGGCTCCTAAATTGGTAAACGATGCATTTGTATTTCATGTCATGTCAGGGGTTCTTGCTCAAGGACACTTGAAAAACGGACGCTAAAATAAAGATAATGTCGAAAATATTTTGTAAAAAAGATTAAGCTTCATATATTTGTTTCTATTAAAAAATGACCACACAAAGCGTAACATTATGATAAAATAATCTTTGTTTACATCCCTCTTCTATTCTTTTATATGGATTGATAAAGGATGTAAACAAAGTCTGACAATGATCAAAATGATTATTGCGACCGTCAGGGAGCAGTTTACTATGAAAACCTCCACCGGCCGTCCGTCCGTCCGTCCGTCCGTCCGTCCGTTGGTCACACATCACACCTTTGCCCTGCTCATATCTCCGCATCAGTATGACATCACACCACATGTGTACACAAACCTTTGTGTACGTTGCTGTGGCAACAGTCTGTTGTTGCTGGTCTGTTAGTGTACGTTAGCAACCACCTTAGCAACCATGGTTTTACCCTAGCAACCAACTGTTTACCCTAGCAACCAACTGTTTACCATAGCAACCATGTTTTTTTACCCTCGCAACCAACTGTTTACCATAGCAACCAGATACGCAGAGCAGGGATCTCCATATATGGGCATAAACAGGTGACATCACACTGATGTCAGATACTCAGAGCAGGGATTTCTCCATAATATATGGGCATAAAAGGGATTATGTTAGGGATCTCCATATATGGGCATAAAAGGGATTCTGTTAGGGATCTCCATATATGGGCATACAAGGGATTCTGTTAGGGATCTCCATATATGGTCATAAAAGGGATTCTGTTAGGGATCTCCATATATGGGCATAAAAGGGATTCTGTTAGGGATCTCCATATATGGGCATAAAGGGATTCTGTTAGGGATCTCCATATATGGGCATAAAAGGGATTCTGTTAGGGATCCCCATATATGGGCATAAAAGGGATTCTGTTAGCTGTTAGTGATCTCCATATATGGGCATAAAAGGGATGCTGTTAGGGATCTCCATATATGGGCATAAAAGGGATTCTGTTAGGGATCTCCATATATGGGCATGAAAGGGATTCTGTTAGGGATCTCCATATATGGGCATAAAAGGGATTGTATCCCAGATGATGCCCTGTTAGGAGATCCACACTAACAGAATCCATATATGGTCCTACCGACAGCTGCTATAAGCCAACCCTGGCGATAAGGTCTGAGTCGAAGAAATGCTTCTTTCCTGGCAAGAATTGCCCCTTTATACTGTAGGGCTCGTTTGTGTATTGTATGACATCACGCCACATCATCGGCTGAGGACTGTGTGATGTCATCATATCTCCATATATGGAGACATAAGTTGCTCATGCCCAAATATGGGCTGGTGAGGTCAGAGTTAGTGTGATGCGTAGGTTATCTCCATATATGGAGATTCAACTTCAATGAGTAACCATGGCAAACTGTCAACTGCCCGTATTCTTGATAATTGGTAAAACAAACTTTTGGCCTATTTGTGGAGATAAGCGACCAACGGTCGCTTATCTCCCGATTA
>NW_027665095.1:163700-175606 GCF_963921795.1 Nannobrachium achirus
CGTGTGTGTGTGCGTGCCTGTCAGTGAGAGCCTCAGTCAGGCTCTCATTGACAGGCTCTGGCCTCATGCCCGGCTTAACTGTACCTCACACTGCTGAGAGGGCACGTGTGTGTGTGTGTGTGTGTGTGCGTGCTTGTGTGTGTGTGTGTGTGTGTGTGTGTGTGCATGTGCGTGCGTGCTTGTGTGTGTGAATGTCTGTGTGCAGTAAAACTGGAAGAGGGTGACTTGGCTTGGCTGGACATCGAGAGGTACAGATGGGAGTTGCTGTGTGTGTGTGTGTGTGTGTGTGTGTGTGTGTGTGCGCGTGTGTGCATGCGTGCACGTGTTCTCCTCTGCCCCATAAAGCCAGCAGTGTGATTTAAGGTGTGCTGCTCCACCAAGGGCTGAATAATCTCTCAACACAGATTCAGCTCACAGTAGAATATAATATAATATCAGCTCATATGCAGGAAATGTTCAGGAAAAGATCAGTGAATCCTGAGGCCTTGAAACAACAACCCCCATGTGATCTACAGTAGGTCATGTGACCTACAGTAGGGCATGTGACCTACAGTAGGGCATGTGACCTACAGTAGGGCGTTAACCACTTGTGATTTTAGCAAGTCGAATCGATTCAGTAAAAAGTTGAGTTGAAGTCGACTTTATCGTTTGATGACGTCATCACATCACACACGACCCCCCCAATTATTTTGGGGGGTCCCCAGATGATTAACTTAATGTGAAACATTGTTTTCTCACTCAACTGTAAAAAAACCCAACATAAAGTTTAAGTGTATAGAGGGTATCTGCACATTTATAAAGTGACAATTTAAGGACTTTTTAATATCTCTAAAATGACAAATTAAACATTGTCCAAATTGTCAAATATATAGAGGCAGAAATTGTTGCGAGGTGTTGTGAGCATGTAGATCTGCTATTTTCACAATAGAACGTTTTTTTTTTTCAACTTCGACTTTCGACTTTTTCTGGAGGGAGTCGACTTGTGTAATGAAGTAGACTGAGTCGACTTGTCGACTTCTTCGTTAATGCCCTGGTGTGACCTGAGAGAAAGATGTTTGAGAACTTTGTCTTTCTCTTCCAGTCCTCTCTTCATTTCTCTCCCTGCTTGTCCCTGTCTGTAGCTACACGCACAGGCACGCACGCACGCACGCACGCACGCACGCACGCACGCACGCACGCACACGCGCACACACACACACACACACACACACACACACACACACACACACAGAGAGAATGTACCCCCCCTCACCCGCCCCTCCCCCCACCCTAAGCCTTGCTGCATTGCAGAGAGAGAGAGAGAGAGAGAGAGAGAGAGAGAGAGAGAGAGAGAGAGAGAGAGAGAGAGATAGACAGACAGAGAGAGAGAGAGAGAGAGAGAGAGAGATGAGAAAGTCTTCCTGTTGAAAGCCAGTTGAAAGGAAAACTGAGGCTTCTTAAAGGTCTTCTGGAGCTGCTATTGGCTCTGCTGAGTGAAGCCCCGCCCCCTCACAGCCCCTACCAGCCAATAGCATTTTTGTTTTCCTCTTGGTTTCCGGGGAGTTCTAAGATGCTGTCTTCAGAACAGACCGATGGGTGACCCTTCCCCCCAGGGCGATTGCAGGGATGGGCGTTGCCAAAAGAGGCAGTCTTCAGCGATTGGTTCACCGTCTGACCAACACATGACGTAGTGTTGTTATGTGGCTGGCTAGTGGCTAGCCTGTTGCTTGCTAGTGCTACTTGCTAACCAAAGAAACAGTCAGAATAGGAGCACTACGAACTAGTAATCAAACACAACATAACATGCCTGCTACTGGTGTTTCATAGCGAGATTGATACGATCGCATTTTACCGCAATTTACTGCATTTTACCGCGACGCGATGCGCGGTACGGTACGGCGGCGTCGGAGCTTGTTTACTTGGAAACACACATGAGTTCTGGGAAACCCCCACCCACGCTGATCACAAGACACTGATTCACGACGCTGATTCGCTGTACGGATTTTCGAACGAGGAAGGCCTCTTCAATGAGAGCACTTCTAGACCCCTGAATCGCCAAAACAAAGTAAAGGGGTGTGGCTAGCGATTCAGGGTCTGGAACTAGGCTACCAGGGACCCCCACTGAAAGCATGTTGTACCAGGGACCCCCACAGAGAGAGAGAGAGAGAGAGAGAGAGAGAGAGAGAGAGAGAGAGAGAGAGAGAGAGAGAGAGAGCATCAGAGGTCGTGGTTGGGAGTGGGACTCGAACCCTCCGTGGTGTGCTGTCAGGCCATCAGAGCATAAAGGTGCCCTGACGGCTGGCCCAGCGGTTCGGGCAACAAGATTAGTGTTGTTGAAATCTTTCTAAAATATTCAAAATGTACACTTTTTATTTTTAGCAAATAGCAGATCTACAAAGACCAGACATGTTAGAATCACGCTTAACCCATTAGTTTTACTACTGAATAGCTCACAGCGCGGCACCGAGTGCTGCGCTGTGAGCTTGTAGATTTGCGTTTTTTGAATAATCAGGAAAATGTGTGCAAATGTTTATGAGATGGGGGTCGGTGGTCAAATACATATCATTCTAGAGGTTCAAAAGGTTTTTCAGAAAACTGTTAGGATTTAGAAGATTTTCTTTTGGTATTTTTCATGGGTTAAAGTGGTTCAACTGATTCTGATGCTAAATGAAGTCATTTTGCTAGGGGACCCCCCTCCTCTAAGGACCCCCCTCCTCATAAGGACCCCCCCCCCCCCCAGCATAACATTCTCAGCTGCCGTCTCCTCTGCGTCTTGCGAAGAACAACCATGTGTGGTTGGATGGCCGTTTACACGGCTGGGCTGAATCAATCACTCACACCACACACACACACACACACACACACACACACACACACACACACACACACACACACACACACCCTCCCACCACAGTGATCATTAGGTTGTGGCTGCAGACAGAACAGAGCAGTCAGGCTGTGATAGCAGAGTTTCTCTCTCAGAGAGCAGATTAACAGACTCCCTCCTCAGGCCTGGAGCATCGCTCTGCTCCACCGCTCTGTCAGAGAGGAGATCACTGGGATCACTGGGATCACTGGGATCACTGGGATCACTGGGATCACTGGGATCACTGGGGATTGTTGGATTGTTGGGGTGCTTTTTCTTTCCCGACGCTGCCTGCCGACACACTGAGGATTTATTGGAAATTAGGGGGCTCTGACCCCCACCCTGACGATCCACCCCACCCACCTGACACCCACCCACCCTGCTGCTGCTGCTCAATGGCTGTCATGTCATTGGGAGGTGTGGACTCTGACAGGTAGAGTTGTAGAGAGGAGGATGTGGACTCTGACAGGTAGAGTTGTAGAGAGGAGGATGTGGACTCTGACCGGTAGAGTTGTAGAGGATGTGGACTCTGACAGGTAGAGTTGTAGAGAGGAGGATGTGGACTCTGACAGGTAGAGTTGTAGAGGATGTGGACTCTGACAGGTAGAGTTGTAGAGAGGAGGATGTGGACTCTGACAGGTAGAGTTGTAGAGAGGAGGATGTGGACTCTGACAGGTAGAGTTGTAGAGGATGTGGACTCTGACAGGTAGAGTTGTAGAGAGGAGGATGTGGACTCTGACAGGTAGAGTTGTAGAGAGGAGGATGTGGACTCTGACAGGTAGAGTTGTAGAGAGGAGGATGTGGACTCTGACAGGTAGAGTTGTAGAGAGGAGGATGTGGACTCTGACAGGTAGAGTTGTAGAGAGGAGGATGTGGACTCTGACAGGTAGAGTTGTAGAGAGGAGGATGTGGACTCTGACAGGTAGAGTTGTAGAGAGAGAGAATGTGGTTGTTTGTTTTTGTTTTTGTTTTTTTTCTCTCTTAATTATCGTCCCTACTTGATCATGCTACGGAGTCACACACAAGAGCATAAAGTAGCTGAGCCGTAAGCTCCAACTTATAGATCTGAATCTGAACCCTGAACAGTCCTTACAGCAGGTAACAGAATAGAGGGTATGCGTGTGACATCACTGTTGATGGAAGTTATGTGGGAACGCCTACTGAGTGGCAAAAAACTCATTTCTGCCATTGACAGCCCAAATATCCAAACCGTAAAGTCCTTTCTGATTGCAATAAACAAAGTTAAACTCACCAACGTTGCGGCTGTACTGAAAGCTTGAATTCTCCTCTTTCTATCTGCAAAGTTTTTGTTTCATAGAAATCCACCATAGGCATGTTATGAGCTACTTTCTGACAAGACATTCTGTCCGGGTTTTTATTTATCCAAGTGTCAGAGTTTGGAAGCACTTGTTTTCAACAACACAACATCCTGCTGCCTCCTGCATTACGTGCAAATTAGAAACAGGTGGTATGCAGGGCCGTTGAGTGATTTGCAACGAGCGCTTCCAAACTCCAACGCTCCAAGCTGCTCAATGTTTTGCCACTCAGTCTAGATTAGGGGGCGTGTCCCAGTGGACTTGCATACCCTCTATTGGACATAACGGGTTTCCATCCCACAGAAATGATTATGTTCCTTTGGTTCTGTTCAGATGGAAGACACGTTGCACCTGAAACTTTAAGTTTAAAGGAGTAGTTCACCCCCAAAATGACTTTTTTTCTATTGATTACTCAGGCCATGGAGAGTAGAGTTCAATAATATTTTTTGGTTTTTGTCACATTCCTAAGACAAAAATGTGATAACAATAAATTTACCCCCCATTGATTTCGGATGGTGACCCGTTTCGAAACGGGTCACCATCCGGAATCAATGGGGGTAAATTTATTTGAATCAAAATTTTGTCTTAGGAATGTGACAAAAACCAAAAAATATTATTGAACTCTACTCTCCATGGCCTGAGTAATCAATAGAAAAAAAGTCATTTTGGGGGTGAACTACTCCTTTAATGGCTAACTTCTTGACAGTTTGAAAAAAAAGGAAAAAAAAAGAAGAAGATTTGAAACTATTCACTTTCAACCTGACATAACTATGTTTGGACATTTGGTCATTTGCACTTTTCTAGAAACCCAGCCTTTCTCCTCTAGCCAAGAGAAAGGCCTGCTCTCCATCCTTACTCCTCTAGCCAAGAGAAAAGCCTGCTCTCCATCCTTACTCCTCTAGCCAAGAGAAAAGCCTGCTCTCCATCCTTAAGCTGCATTCACACTGCAGATATATAGTTGAACGTTTAGCTTGCTTGGTCAATGTTATCTCAATGGAAACCAGCTTTAAAGCTTCCAAACCTTCGTTTGGTGTGTGTCCTGTATCTTTAAAGCTGGTTTCCATTGAGATAACATTGACCAAGCAAGCAAAACGTTCAACTATATATCTGCAGTGTGAATGCAGCATTACTCCTCTAGCCAAGAGAAAGGCCTGCTCTCCATCCTTACTCCTCTAGCCAAGAGAAAGGCCTGCTCTCCATCCTTACTCCTCTAGCCAAGAGAAAGGCCTGCTCTCCACCCTTACTCCTCTAGCCAAGAGAAAAGCCTGCTCTCCATCCTTACTCCTCTAGCCAAGAGAAAAGCCTGCTCTCCATCCTTACTCCTCTAGCCAAGAGAAAGGCCTGCTCTCCATCCTTACTCCTCTAGCCAAGAGAAAAGCCTGCTCTCCATCCTTACTCCTCTAGCCAAGAGAAAGGCCTGCTCTCCATCCTTACTCCTCTAGCCAAGAGAAAAGCCTGCTCTCCATCCTTACTCCTCTAGCCAAGAGAAAAGCCTGCTCTCCATCCTTACTCCTCTAGCCAAGAGAAAGGCCTGCTCTCCATCCTTACTCCTCTAGCCAAGAGAAAAGCCTGCTCTCCATCCTTACTCCTCTAGCCAAGAGAAAAGCCTGCTCTCCATCCTTACTCCTCTAGCCAAGAGAAAAGCCTGCTCTCCATCCTTACTCCTCTAGCCAAGAGAAAAGCCTGCTCTCCATCCTTACTCCTCTAGCCAAGAGAAAGGCCTGCTCTCCATCCTTACTCCTCTAGCCAAGAGAAAAGCCTGCTCTCCATCCTTACTCCTCTAGCCAAGAGAAAGGCCTGCTCTCCATCCTTACTCCTCTAGCCAAGAGAAAAGCCTGCTCTCCATCCTTACTCCTCTAGCCAAGAGAAAAGCCTGCTCTCCATCCTTACTCCTCTAGCCAAGAGAAAGGCCTGCTCTCCATCCTTACTCCTCTAGCCAAGAGAAAGGCCTGCTCTCCATCCTTACTCCTCTAGCCAAGAGAAAGGCCTGCTCTCCATCCTTACTCCTCTAGCCAAGAGAAAGGCCTGCTCTCCATCCTTACTCCTCTAGCCAAGAGAAAGGCCTGCTCTCCATCCTTACTCCTCTAGCCAAGAGAAAAGCCTGCTCTCCATCCTTACTCCTCTAGCCAAGAGAAAGGCCTGCTCTCCATCCTTACTCCTCTAGCCAAGAGAAAAGCCTGCTCTCCATCCTTACTCCTCTAGCCAAGAGAAAGGCCTGCTCTCCATCCTTACTCCTCTAGCCAAGAGAAAAGCCTGCTCTCCATCCTTACTCCTCTAGCCAAGAGAAAGGCCTGCTCTCCATCCTTACTCCTCTAGCCAAGAGAAAGGCCTGCTCTCCATCCTTACTCCTCTAGCCAAGAGAAAGGCCTGCTCTCCATCCTTACTCCTCTAGCCAAGAGAAAAGCCTGCTCTCCATCCTTACTCCTCTAGCCAAGAGAAAAGCCTGCTCTCCATCCTTACTCCTCTAGCCAAGAGAAAGGCCTGCTCTCCATCCTTACTCCTCTAGCCAAGAGAAAAGCCTGCTCTCCATCCTTACTCCTCTAGCCAAGAGAAAGGCCTGCTCTCCATCCTTACTCCTCTAGCCAAGAGAAAAGCCTGCTCTCCATCCTTACTCCTCTAGCCAAGAGAAAAGCCTGCTCTCCATCCTTACTCCTCTAGCCAAGAGAAAAGCCTGCTCTCCATCCTTACTCCTCTAGCCAAGAGAAAAGCCTGCTCTCCATCCTTACTCCTCTAGCCAAGAGAAAAGCCTGCTCTCCATCCTTACTCCTCTAGCCAAGAGAAAGGCCTGCTCTCCATCCTTACTCCTCTAGCCAAGAGAAAGGCCTGCTCTCCATCCTTACTCCTCTAGCCAAGAGAAAAGCCTGCTCTCCATCCTTACTCCTCTAGCCAAGAGAAAGGCCTGCTCTCCATCCTTACTCCTCTAGCCAAGAGAAAAGCCTGCTCTCCATCCTTACTCCTCTAGCCAAGAGAAAGGCCTGCTCTCCATCCTTACTCCTCTAGCCAAGAGAAAGGCCTGCTCTCCATCCTTACTCCTCTAGCCAAGAGAAAAGCCTGCTCTCCATCCTTACTCCTCTAGCCAAGAGAAAAGCCTGCTCTCCATCCTTACTCCTCTAGCCAAGAGAAAAGCCTGCTCTCCATCCTTACTCCTCTAGCCAAGAGAAAAGCCTGCTCTCCATCCTTACTCCTCTAGCCAAGAGAAAGGCCTGCTCTCCATCCTTACTCCTCTAGCCAAGAGAAAAGCCTGCTCTCCATCCTTACTCCTCTAGCCAAGAGAAAAGCCTGCTCTCCATCCTTACTCCTCTAGCCAAGAGAAAGGCCTGCTCTCCATCCTTACTCCTCTAGCCAAGAGAAAGGCCTGCTCTCCACCCTTACTCCTCTAGCCAAGAGAAAAGCCTGCTCTCCATCCTTACTCCTCTAGCCAAGAGAAAAGCCTGCTCTCCATCCTTACTCCTCTAGCCAAGAGAAAGGCCTGCTCTCCATCCTTACTCCTCTAGCCAAGAGAAAGGCCTGCTCTCCATCCTTACTCCTCTAGCCAAGAGAAAGGCCTGCTCTCCATCCTTACTCCTCTAGCCAAGAGAAAGGCCTGCTCTCCATCCTTACTCCTCTAGCCAAGAGAAAAGCCTGCTCTCCATCCTTACTCCTCTAGCCAAGAGAAAGGCCTGCTCTCCATCCTTACTCCTCTAGCCAAGAGAAAAGCCTGCTCTCCATCCTTACTCCTCTAGCCAAGAGAAAGGCCTGCTCTCCATCCTTACTCCTCTAGCCAAGAGAAAAGCCTGCTCTCCATCCTTACTCCTCTAGCCAAGAGAAAGGCCTGCTCTCCATCCTTACTCCTCTAGCCTTACTCCTCTAGCCAAGAGAAAAGCCTGCTCTCCATCCTTACTCCTCTAGCCAAGAGAAAGGCCTGCTCTCCATCCTTACTCCTCTAGCCTTACTCCTCTAGCCAAGAGAAAGGCCTGCTCTCCACCCTTACTCCTCTAGCCAAGAGAAAGGCCTGCTCTCCACCCTTACTCCTCTAGCCAAGAGAAAGGCCTGCTCTCCATCCTTACTCCTCTAGCCAAGAGAAAGGCCTGCTCTCCATCCTTACTCCTCTAGCCAAGAGAAAGGCCTGCTCTCCATCCTTACTCCTCTAGCCAAGAGAAAAGCCTGCTCTCCATCCTTACTCCTCTAGCCAAGAGAAAGGCCTGCTCTCCATCCTTACTCCTCTAGCCAAGAGAAAGGCCTGCTCTCCATCCTTACTCCTCTAGCCAAGAGAAAGGCCTGCTCTCCATCCTTACTCCTCTAGCCAAGAGAAAGGCCTGCTCTCCATCCTTACTCCTCTAGCCAAGAGAAAGGCCTGCTCTCCATCCTTACTCCTCTAGCCAAGAGAAAAGCCTGCTCTCCATCCTTACTCCTCTAGCCAAGAGAAAGGCCTGCTCTCCATCCTTACTCCTCTAGCCAAGAGAAAAGCCTGCTCTCCATCCTTACTCCTCTAGCCAAGAGAAAGGCCTGCTCTCCATCCTTACTCCTCTAGCCAAGAGAAAGGCCTGCTCCCCACCTGAGGCAGAGAGTGGGGAAAGGTGGGACTTCTGCCGTGTCAACTTACCCGGAAGTTGTCTTTTTTCCACCAATCACAGTGCTGTGTTCTAGGCCAGAACATCCCGGTCAAGAAGTCCATTCTGGAGACCAAGCCGTTGGCCGTGGTTTAAATGAGGGAATCTTTCTTTCACAAACCTCTGGAGTTGTTTTGTTGAAGTTGTCCTCAAAACCCTCTGCAGAGCGAGTTAAGAGCTGGACGCTCTATTTAGGTTAGTTTCTCTGTTGGATGTAAACAGACCTGCACCACGTACATGATGTTAACTTCCCTTATTACCCGGCTTGGTTGAATGCTTGATTCTGATTGATCAAGTGCTGAAATCAGAGGTCTGATATTCCCTGACAACAGACCGCTCCGCTCTATAACAGACCGCTGCCTGATCAAAGACTCAGAACACCTGCTGCAGTCCAGCTGCACTGTGTGAACCTTGTGCTGTATCCAACATGTCAGCCATGTTAACTAGTAAGACACCTGAGGGTGACTTGCGACCTCAGGGTGACATGCGACCTAAAGGGCGAGGTCACGCCAATTCTTGGCCATCTGGCCAACCACAGACGATTCTAGTTGTTGTCATTCTGGGGGGAGTTTGTTCATGGCAGTCAGACAGACAGCCATTGACTCCGGCCTAACAATGGCTACTGTCTATGACGGTAGTCCCATATGACATGATGGACTGGACTATCTCCATATATAGTGTTCTCCACATCTCCATGTTTAGGCCAAACAGGTTCGCTCCATTTCTCCATGTATAGGTCCAAATGCCCAACGTTGAGCTTGACAACGAAACGTTCTTAACACAGCCGCCCCCATATTTACTAATATGTTAAATTCTAAGAACGTTTCGAGTACCGGTTTGATACAAGAGCGAATAAGCGCTACACTTCTGGAATCCTGTACGTCGACTTAAAGTCAGATCCAGGCCTAATAACTTTATCTGGCCGCCCCGTTGCCACCTCCTTGTTACATTTTCTTTTCTCCAGGTGGATGGACATTCTTTCATAGGTGATCTAAGTCAAGCCGCCCCGTATCAGATCGGAGGAGGATACCGCACATTGTACCTCATCCACCCTTTCTTCTCTCTCATTTTGGTATCTTTATCCTCCTACTCCTTTTTTTTTCTTCTCTTTTTTTGTCTTTCTTAGTCTTGTGTATCCTTCTCTTTTTTTTGTCTTTCTTAGTCTTGTGTAGCTGCCCCGTACAGGAAGTGATGTCACGACTCACTGACATCACACTGACATCACTTCCTGTACGGAAGGAAGGTCACTCAAGCGACAAGGTTTTTCAGGGTAAATGCGACCTTCGGTCGCAACAAACACACAGCGTCATTTACAACTAAACGTTGCTCTCAAGAAAGTTTAAAAAAATATTTTAAGCGAGAAAAAGACGATGTAGTATCAGAAAATGTAAGAAAATCTAATCAACACTTCCTTGTTTTCCAAGGCGACCGTGTCGCGCTAGGGGGGACGCCCAGCGCAACACTTGTGGAACACTTCCAGCCGTCTGTAAACAAGGAAATACTTTGTTTTGTTTTAAGTTTTGAGTCAAATTATTAATTTTATTTAGCAGCCGGGTAATAAGTGATTGATAGATTTGAACCACTTTGTATAAAAAAATAGCAGATCTCCAAGTATTTGTGCAAGTCTTTGAATATTTTTGACCCGATTCTATAAATTACTTCTAAATCCTTCCTCTAAATCAGTGGTTCTCAAACCGTTTCATGTCAAGGACCCCCAAAATTGCATGTATTTGGCCGCGGACCCCCATCTCACAATGTGTTGTTCCAGGACCCCCCAGGAGCAAATATTTGAGTTACAAACGTTCGCTTTTAAAAAGATATATTCAAATACTTGCAACAAAAAGAAATCACGATTTTCAAAAATAGCAGATCTACAAGCTTGTATATCTGCTATTTTTCGTATTTTTTGCAGGCACCCCTACATTATAATTTTCACTCCCAGCACCTTATATTTATAGCATATCATCGTCGCGAGGCGTTGTGTGCTTGTAGATCGGCTGTTTTCATTAGTTTTGTGCGACAGAGGTTTCTGCCTGACAGATTATATTTTAGTGATTATGTTTACGTTGAGATAACAGCCATTTTGGTTAGAACTGACTGAAAATAACTTTGTACTTCAAGTTTAAAATGATTCTAAATATTTTTTCAAGTGTCCAAATAAATTCCAAATATTATCAAATGATCTCGCGGCACCCCTGGACTGCCGTCACGGCACCCCAGGGTGCCCCGTCACCCACTTTGAAAACCCCTGCTCTAGAGCTGTGTGTTTGTGTGTGTGTGGTGTGAAGCCCACAGCAGACGGGCAGAAAGGCACGGTGATAAACTGTGGGGTTATAAAGAAGGATTGACTCCCAGAATATTAGACCCCACGGAGAAATATGGCCTCTTAAATTAAAGCTGACCGGCGGCTTGGAGAGCGGATTTATGTCATGGAGTGAGATTAAAAGAGAGGGTTATGGCGTCTACAAATAACACAAGGATTCCTCTAAAGCATACATGGGCAACTGGCGGCCCGGGGCCCACATGTGGCCCCCACCTCCACTTAATGCGGCCCGGCTCACAGGTTAATACAGGAATACTGATATATTATTGATTTCATAACATGACCTGCTTTAATTCTGTCAGTCTATATTAGTAGCTTAATGACTAGTATAGTAGTATTAAAATGTAGTTTCTTTTATGTCCAATGTATTTGTATTTAGGTTCATAAAGTTAACATGACTGTATAACTAAATGCGTTTGAAATTAAATCAAAATGTTACATTTCAGGATTCCAATTCAAAAATAACAAAAAATAATTCAGGATTCCAATTCAAAAGAAGCAAAAATAGCCAATCTACAAGCTCAAAACGCATCGCAGCGCGATGCGTTTTGAGCTTGTAGCTATTTTTCCTTAACAACCACATGATGTTCCCTATGGAAGCGCTTGTTTTGTTACATACAGAACTAAACTCCATGGTTCTGTGGAACAGGGTAACAGGATAGCTGGGCTCCTCCATTTAAATGTTGCTATTTTGACTGTTGGTTAAAAAGTTAAATATCTGGGAAATGTTTTTAAGTAAGTGCACGTGATTAGAACATTTATAAACATTCGGCAATTAAGGTCTAATATTTCTACAATTGCTGCAAATGTTTAATATCCAGTCATTTTGGAGC